>NC_068954.1:4775179-5075179 GCF_026419915.1 Harpia harpyja | reverse complement strand
TCTTCCCTTTGTTGTCCTCTTCCTTCCCTTTTCCCGGCTCTTCTGAACCTTACAAGAGCCTCGGGACTCTTGTAATAGCCCATCATTGTGTTCGGATCCTAATGCACTGTCATTAGCACTGTTGTCTTTTTCTCTTCTTTTCTTTTCTATTCCAAGGGCCAATTTAAATCGCATTAAAATCCTAAATAGCTGGCTTAATTAATGGCTCTCGCGGCTCCAGCTGAGATAATCTGCCAGCCGACTAAAGCCAAATCAGTCGGCGACTTTCAGCTCCCCGGGAGTTTGGGGCTGGGGAAGGGGCCGGAGGGGGCTGAGCAGAGGGTTCAAGTGGGCTCTGCCCGGACTCCGAGCGTTTCACCGAGCCGGGAAGGGAGCGGAGCCGGCTCCCTTAGGTGCTGGCACCAGCAAGACCTCTGGGAGAAGTTTGGGGAAGAGATGTGAGGTTGGGGTTTGGGTGGTTTTTGCTTGCTTGCTTGTTTGTTTTTTTGAGGGTTTGTCTTGTTTTGATTTGATTTTTTCAGTGGGTTTTTGTTTGTTTGCTTGTTTTCCCTGCTGATCTTCAAAGGGCTATTTTCTGGCTATGCACGGAGAGGGAAGGGAAAACCCCTGGGTAAGGATCTCACCTGCTTTGGGGGTCTGTGCTGCTCCCCTCTCTTGCTGGGGTAGAGGTGGTGTATTATGTCTTTTCTGTCCCCCTTTGCTCCATTCCGAGCTGTGGGGCTGTCGTGATCCACACAGTCCCAGCTTGGCCTGCCTCAGTGGAGATTTAGGAGCCACGCAGCTGTGGGATGCACACCGCGCCCAGCAGTCCTCGGCATCCCCCAAACTCAGGCACACACGTGGGGAACAAAGCGTGTAAAAAGCACAACACAGGTGGGCACACACCACGCACACATACATACCACAGACACACACACCACACAACCTGCCAGTGTTGGGGGAGCACAGCTTCCCCTCCTTCAACATCGGTCGCTCTGCCCCATGCAGAGCCCACTCGTGGGACACCACGGGCAGAGCCTCAGACCCTTCCCACACACAACCCACACCATGCACAACCTGCCCAACCTTCGTCCTGCAGCTCCACAAGACCCAACACCGGTTCACACACACCGTCCAGCAATGCACAGCCATGTTCCCAAAGCGCTGCCGCAGAGAGGGCCCAGAGAGGCGTTGAAAAGTGCTGAGGAATTCTTATGGCTTGTGCATAGGAAAAAGGAATGAAGTAGATTTCTTTTCTTTTGGGTCTGGTTTGGGTCCTATCCTTCACCCCAGGAGCTGTAGAAGTGCTGCTGTATCAGTACTGATACATCTTGGTAACAGAGGGCAGGCTCTGGGTGCCTGAGATTTAACGTCCCCTTGCACGTTGACGCAATCTTTAAAATTGAGCTCCTGTAACAACCTTCCTTATTTTATTATTCTGTTTTCCACCATAATACCTTGCTTCTCCCAAGCTATTTTTTTAATATTGTCTAAACTTAAAACTCATAACAGTCTTAATAGCCTTAAAACCTGTGTAGCTAAGAGGCTGGTCTTAAAAACTGCTGACCATCCCCTCAGTCCTACTGAATCTTCGATTCATATTAAAAAAAAATTGTCTTGTGCATGCAGGCATGTCCATCTTTCCCTACCATGAATGTGGTAGTGAGAGACACTATCTCAGAATTGTTTATGTTCCTGGAAAGAGCTGATTTATATGACTAGTTACATGATGCAAAGTTTGTTAACTTAAGCGAAACCAAAAGAATAACTGGAAAAAAAGCAATACTTACTATTTTTCCTGACAAATGTAGATGAATTTTAGAACTTTGAATATTTAGTTCCTGAGATTAATGACTGGGTGATGTGAGGATAATTTGTAGAACATTTTAAATTGCTAATACACCTTTGGGAACTGAATATGGGATTAAATAGTACTGATAAACTCTATACAGTAAACTGCTTGCTTAGACTTGCTACTTGCTAGGAAAAAAAAAAGCTAACGAGAGGCAGATTTTCATGTCTTCATTTTGTAATGTACTGTAAACTTGCCAGAATTTCAGAACAGAGCAGAAAATATACTATAAGCTGGAGACTCCTTCTAACAGCACCTGTAGATATAAATAATAGACTAATAAAAAGCATAGCATGTTATTAATATTTTATATAAGATTAATCTGTAGGCACTCAGGCGTGCTTATACTTAATAATGTACACAAGCACACAAACATGCATATATCCTGAAAAACAAAATAAACAGTACTTCTGCACTGTTGTCACAGTACTTCTGCACTGTTGTCACCAGTGTATTATGATGTTTCCTTCCATAACTGCATATTTATGGGTGAATATCTTGGAGAAAGGGACTACCACATCTTGAATGAATATAAAATACCCATCATATTGCAGCTGTTATAATTGACAAATAAGAAATGACCTTGCAGGGTGTAAGGATGTTTGTATCTATACAAAATTATAGACACACATTTTTAAAAATGTATTTAAAGTGTAAAAATCATCCAGTGACATCAACTGATATTTCTCTCTCTCATTCCTAATAAAGCAATAGCATTACTCATGAAAAGCATAAAATATGTGAGAATCTGGATTTTGTCAATGAAAAGATGCACAAATATTTAACTCTGAGGGAGTCAGGGAGACTTACATTTCAGCAGATGCCCAAGCGCTTAAGTAAATCAGAATAAATCATTGCACTCCAGCCACCCTATTGTCCTCTTCGTCTATACAAAGGGAAACCTACAATCAAAACAGACCAAGCTCTTTTTTGCATCATGCGTTATTGGGATTTTCATTGTGTTGACAAGACTGTTGGGTTAGAGTATGGCTCTGTTGTTCTCGCTGCTGTCATCTACACAACCCGTCATCAGCTTGTGTTGGCATTTTGTACTGACTTGTGCTATTTGATGGGGAGACAGGAATAAGGAAGGGAAAATACTCTCCCGCTCTTTGCTGTGACTACCTTTTTCAGTATCACATAGCCTAATTTTTGTTCATTCTAGGCTTGGGAAACAAAGCAAAAGCGCACTTCACACAAAGGACTATGTTGCGTTGAGTATGAACCAGTCAGTTAGAGGGAAAAGGATTGAGCCCCAAAAGTAAGCTAGCAAAAATGAACGTAGTCTTTTGTTATTCCTCTCCCTCAGACCACTTAGGAATAATCATAGAATAGAGTAGAATAGAATAGAATCATAGAATAGTTTGGGTTGGAAAGGACCTTTAATTGTCATCTAGTCCAACCCCCCTGCAATGAGCAGGGACATCTTCCACTAGATCAGGTTATATATAATCTCCTGAGGTCATTCAGTAGCTGAAGTCATTCAGTATATGGCAGTACCGGGCCCCAGCTATTTCACCCAAATGTGATCTGCTGCACAAAGCATATCTCTTCCTCACCCATCTTTTTCCTCTCAAAAAATCATATTTGTTGAAATCAACATGAAGGTGAAAGACCAGAGGGTAAAACTCTGTCATGAAGAAAGAAGAAATTGAATAGAGTTGGATGGAAGAGAAGCCCTGAAGAAGGGTTTGTGTGCCTGAAAGCTTCCCTTCTTTCTTTCTTTTTTTTTTCCCCAAATCTATCAGTTGCAATATAAAAGATATTCCCCCTTCATCTAAATCTTGTCTTGCTTGTGTCTTTAGACCTCTATAGCTGTAAGAGCACAACTATCACCATTTACAGTCATGTCTAACACAGTAACTTATGGAAACAGATGATGTCAGACCAGACGATGTAATCACTTCCCTGTGGGAATAAACGGTTGTCCTAAAAAGAGTCTTTTTAACATTCACAGGCCCATTTCACGTGGTACTCAGAGCACGAAATTGCTGAGGCAATCTGCTGGATGATCCTACCAGTTATCTCACCTTCTTCCTGCTCTCCTATTCTTTTTCCTAGCCGTGCAATTGTGTGGGTAACCAGTCAGGGAGCAATGGCCACAGTTTTCCCTTCTTTTATGCACGCTGGTGGGCACATTGCTTTGCCGTGGCTATGTGTGGGGCTCTTCATCTGATGAGCTGATGGGGTCTTACCTATCCTGGCACCAGACGCTAGTCTGCGAAGATTTCTAAAGCAAGAAAAAGCTGCTAAGAGAAATAGGGATTTCCAGGTTGAACTGCTAAACTCATGAAAGGCATTATTTCCATCCTATTTTTGAGGGCATTTTCTTCTGCTTCTTCAGCTGATGTCTGTTAGTATCCTACCTCTCAAATACCCTGTTATGAAAAGACCAGCTCAACAGTTGAACAAGGATTGACTTTTCCAACAGCACCTACAGTGGCATTGGGTTGACGGGAAAGAAAAGCTGGTTGTTGCCCCTGCTGTTTAGTGTGACTTAAAACATACCTTGTCTTCTCCCCATTGAGCTGCACTTCACAAAATCATTTGTCCACTCTAATGCATGATCAGAATATGGGGGAAGGAATACACTAAAGCATGTGTGTTTGGCAAGAAACCTAACCCTTCATCCTGCAGTGTGGTTGTACTTATCCTTTCCTTTCTGTTTCCGGCAGCCCTCCCTTTGTTTACTGCCATGACTTTTTCTGTTTACTACCTGGTCTAAAGGCCAGGACTCCATCCATCTCCTCTCCAAGGTGGTGTTTGTGGTAGGAGGTCTGTGCCTTCAAAACTGCACACAGTTTGTGACAAAGACATAGCTTTGCCTAGAAAGCACCACACTGCTCTCGGTTTCTGTGTCAATGAATAATTAATATAGTGAAATAATTATATGCAACAGATTTTACCTTGTAATTTGCAACTTGTTCTCCATGTTACTGGAGAGCAAATGACTTAGACTTGTTGTTTTCTTTTACTTTTAACACATACCTGGCTTACCTGGAATTGCTTTGTTTAAGATCATATTGCATAGGCATGGTATTTTTAAACATTCTAGACTGTAAACAACCTTCTTCTAAATAGTAATGAGAAGTGTTCCAGTAAATTCTGGTTAGGGTAGGAGCAGCTGCAGGGTAACAGTTTTTTGGATTAAAGGAACAATTATTTATCTGGCATAAATGGTGCACATACTGGCTTAACCTGGCAAGAAGATAAATTTTAATATGACACTGATTTCAGTACAGTCTCACTCATTATAAATTTTACAGACTTATTGAAGTAAATAAATATGTACACATTGCTACTGTTTTCTTGACACGTATATATGTACACGTGTGTATATGTATTGTGTGGCAGGAGACGCCAGACAAACAAATCTACTCAGTGTTAACACTCTTCACAAATGTACCTGACAGACCAGAAGTTTGAAAATGTTGATTGAAAATATTTATAGGTTTCTGTGCAGCCCTGCCTCAGATATGAAAAAAAAAAAAAACCAAAACAAACCCAAACACCAAAACAACAAAAACCCAGAAACATTTCAGGCACGTGGCATCACATTTCTGTATTTGAGCACATAAGCTCACGAACTGTAGCTTTGAGCTGTGCAAAAATGTGCATAAGTGCCCTTGATGTGTCTGTACGTTTGGTGATACATGATTTGTCTCTACATTCTGTCTGAGAAGTGGACACTAATATCTATCCTGTAGCATAATTAGAAAAGTCATAAAATATCCTGCTGTACTGAGTCAGGATCTCACCCATCTGGGATTTATACCAAGAGATGTTCTTTTCTGGTTTTGCTGTCAGCACAAATGTTTAAATATACCTTCAAGAGCTGAAATATTTGGAAAGAAATTCTGTTTGCCTTATGTAAGCAAGCAATAATCTGCCTTTAATGAAGTTTCATCCTTCAGTTATATTCCTCTGTCTCTGCTAAAACTGGAACATACATAGTCTTCTTAATTTTAATGGGGATTATGTGAGGAAGAGGATAAAGTAAAGGTGTTAGGAACTTGTCTACAGCGAGCTATTATTTTTTTTTTTATCCTATCCTATCCTATCCTATCCTATCCTATCCTATCCTATCCTATCCTATCCTATCCTTTCATATCCTATTCACATCACAGAATTTAGATTACAAACTAAAATTTTTAAGCGTAATAAGTGAGCTCTTGCAGTGCAAAAAGATTAGGGTGTTCACAGGAAAGAAGAAATTATCATGGTAGTTTAAAAAATACAGTATCTTTCCTTCAAACATGAATGATGAGCACAGATTCATTCTGCTGTAAGAAGGTCTTTATATCATTGTCCTCACAGAAACCATCTGAACTCCTTCTAGTAGTGCACTGAATTATATGATATTTTATATCACTGTCATATGCAGCTCATTCTTTTTTCTCAACTTTCCCCCAGGGAAGACTTGCGCATGCAGTGGTAAGATTTATTTCTTCCACAGAATTTTTTATTGTAGTTAGGTTGGAGAAGGCAGGTCAAAGAAAAGTGTTTTGCACTTGGTGATAAAATACGTGTTAGTCCTTAAGATTTTTTTTTTCCCTGGGAGTTTGTACTATCCTCTTGGATCCACTGCAGAGAAAGTTTTCTCTCTTGCTCTCTCACATATTAACTTTAAGTTAAAAGCTTGATTTTGCCTGAGGAGTTATTGATCACAGTCTTCATTGAAAAATTTGGTGATCATTCAGCAGTTTTAGACCCAGGCCAAGTAATTGCCACTTTCAAGAAATAAACAATTCCAGAACTAACTTGAGATAAACTGATGTAGCTCAATAGATTTCAATCATTAACATCAGCTGAGGATTTGACCTAACTTTAGAAGGAGTATATGAGAGTTCAAAGGCGTGGAAAGCCATTTTGGCTGCAAATCACTCCAAACCTATAGTGCCGTTCCATCTTTGTTATCCTAAACACTGCTATGAGAGTTAAAATGAACATTTCACATTACAACCAATATCCTAAGCTTTTCACCAACTGCATTTTTAAAATCCTGAGTGATACCTGAATCTGGTTCAATCTTAGGTTGTTAATCATTTTAGTTACAAGACTCAAAAGACTGACAATATGTAGTTTTTACTGAGCATAAAATCAAATGAGGTAGCCATAATGATGTAATTTGACTGTAAAGCTTGTAAGATCTAATAGTGCACTATTCCCAGACTGAACTTTCAATCTGTTCATCCTTCTCAAAGCAACAAAACCAAAAGCACTCCCCCCCAAAGTACTCCAAAAACCCAAACAAAAACAACAACAGAAACAACCACAAGTAAACAACAGAATTGTTCTTCATTATTTACTTTTCAAAACATGGAATATGCGGTTTCCTCCACTGTAACTTTTTTTTTTTTTTTTGTAGGTGGCACCTGTGTTGTTAACCCCACCGACCTGTTCTGCTCTGTTCCTGGTCGCTTATCTCTCCTCAGCTCCACTTCCAAGTACAAAGTGACCATTGCAGAGGTGAAGAGGCGTCTTTCACCACCAGAATGCCTCAATGCTTCCCTCTTAGGAGGTATTTTGAGAAGGTAAGTTGAAGGTGAGAATAACAAGTCCTAGGCAGTGCTGTAATTTCTGTAATTTTATTTTCTGCAAATAGGTTTTGTTCTCCTTCCCCACTTGGGTAGGTGGTCACAGTTTGGGAAACCAGAAGGAGGGGGATTGGGAGTGAACACTGTTTCCAGGGAAAGTTTCAATACATGAGAAAAATGAAGATTGTGTTGACATTTTTCACAGAAATTTTACATTTTTCAGTGATCTAATTTTTTTTTTTTACCCCCTCAGTTCAGTTACTCATCAGAGATGGATAGGTATTTCTTTGCCTTGTTATGAATAAAAGAGAAAAAAGACCTTCAGTGTGTGGAAAATTTCACCAGGGCTACAAATCTGACTTCTTGTTGAGAAACTATTTCAAAGTAAATTGTTCTACCAAGTGTAGTTACAGCCCTCACTCAACAAAAACCATGGAGGTGTAGGGATGCCTTTTTCTTCCTTTCTCCTTTGCATGTCTTTTGAGTGCAGAAAAAACAGAATACGCTAGGTTTATTTTTCTCATTGTGTCATACTGGAGATGAAGCAAGTAATTAGGTACAATTTTGCCTCTGACCCTTCACTGACCAGAGTAGACACCTGCAGAGAGCAGTAGCAGAGAAGAGGAAAAAGTGGCAGATTGTGTCTCACATTGCAAGTGGAAAACAAGGAGGCAACTGTAATTCAGCCAGGCATATGTAAGTCGCAATGTCCCTGAGGCGTCAACTTAGATGGCATAAGCTACTTGAATGCCCTTTGATCAAAACTAGCTGGAAAGTCATAGGCTATTTCACTGCTGTCACTGAAGGCCACACTGATCCCTGTAGTTATACTGAAAGTCATTTTAACTAACGTGAAATATTCTAAGATACGTAGTAGTCCAAGAGCTGTCTCGAGCCATCTTGCAGAGTAAGCACTACAGACTGTAAAATTGTTTCAGGGGCATGAGCCCTATTTAACTGCCTCTGTAGGCATTGAAATCCAAAATCTACAGCCACAAAAATTTTCCTCTGTTACTGCTTCACCCTGGAGTGGCCTTCAGCTAACAGTCACAGAAATATTCACTTTATTCACCCAGGTTTCATCAATACCAGTGCAAGCTCTTAAGAATGCAAGGGCATCAGCCTGAACGTGGGGGCTCATTTGTCCCTTCTGTTAAAGTGCTAGAATGATCCCCATAAGTTTTTGACCCAGATCAAGCATCACTCTTCCAAATCAACCCTGGGCATGGTTCAGGAGTTAGCAAAAGCCAGGGACTACTCCCAGACAGCAGCTTGGATGCACTAATTCTGTTTTACGAGGCAGAGAATGTAAATGAATAGATCTGGACAGGTTATACCTGTAGGTGTCACAGCTAGAGAACAGACTGAAACACTTTGTAGATGACCAGTAGAGATGTAGCAAACCCAAATCTCATTCATGGTTTGCCTGGGACCTGACAGGGTTGGTTTTGCATCCTGTCAGCAGTCACCATCTAGGTATTTCCCCAGGTAGTTTTTCTTCAGAATTAAGTGTTCTCAGAAGACATTTCCTGACATACAACATGGTCAAAATTGTGGTTTCTCTTAGTGCGTAAAAATGACCATCCAAATGGTGGTATTCCAACTTTGGTTCCTTCCTCTACCTGAAGGAACATGATCCTGCACCTCAAAACATCCAGTCAGGCATGCTTAATACTCAGTGATTGGTTACTCTAAGCTGAGGGTCCCTCAATCTCATTTGGGGCTAATTAAATATCTGTTGGACAAAAGTGAAGGTGTAACTGTACTGATGACTCTATTATCTAATGACCAGGTCATTCATTTGGGATGGGAGAGATCTGGGTTCCAGTCACTGCTCTATTCAATATTTAAGCATTTTAACATTAGTTATTCGCTGCCAGCTGGCTGCTGCATTCACCTAAAAGACACAGGTTAAAATTCCCTCAGGCTGAGGAAGAAATTGAACCTACGTCTGCTGCATAAGTGGAAATGTCTCAAATGTTTCAAACGCTGAGGTACTGCAGAAAAGCAGGTGTGGGGTGCACCAGGAACCATTTTGTGGGAACAAAGTGACGTAGGCATTTGGTATATGGGCATAGATAACCAATGATGGCTGGGATTTTAGCTTCAGCATTTCCTATTGCCTTATCCTTCTTCCTTGTAAGTATTGGGCTTCGTAAGTACCCAGGTCTCTACATAAATTATAGAGGGATAGCTAGAGCTGGGTTCCACATAGACATCCACATTTGAGTAGTGATCTGGCTTCCTTTTGTAGTCAGGTGAGAGATGGGTAAAGTGCCCTCATTCTAGATATCTCTTTAATATCATTCTAGAAGTGCATGTTTCTCTTTCGATTGCCTTTGGAGCCTGGGGTGGCTAAATCAGATATAAGCGACTGCACTGTCAATATTTATATTCATTCATTGCAATCCCAGGCTCTGTGCCCAAATCAGGACCATGGGTTCCACTAGGTGGAAAGCTGTCTGACGATCTGATGCTGCTGTGACAGGCATTAAAATGTCTAACTCTGTCAAAGGACCAATATGAAAGACTCATACAGTGTGAGCAGGACGTTAATACAGCTCTGAAAGATTTTCCATTGATGGCATTAGGGCAGGCATTTGTCAATAAGGTGTGTACAATTTCTAGACTTACATTAACATGGGAAAAAAGTGCAGAACAAAGACAAATTTGTCTCTCCTACTGTTCTCTCATGATAGAGCAAAATCCAAGAATGGAGGACGCTGCTTGCGAGAAAAATTAGACAGACTGGGACTGAATTTGCCTGCAGGAAGAAGAAAAGCAGCAAATGTCACACTCTTGACTTCCTTGGTAGAAGGTAGGGTTTATAATATTGCAATATAATAGAAACATAATTAAAATGTTTCCTTGTATACAACACTTTTCAGGCAAAGTGTTAAATATCATAATCTGTATTTTGTACAAAGAGGAGAACTGACTTGCCTAAAGCCACAGACAGAACGAGTGGCAAAATGGAAGTTCACCCTGAGACGTTGTGGCTCCCAGCAAGTGGTTTGGTCCTGCAGTTTCCTCAGCATTGATCTGTGCTTTTTGTGCTGGGATCTGACTTACAAATCGATGATCCAAGTGTTCTTGTGAGAGAGATGAATGTCTTATATCAACTCTACAAGTAGGTTTGTTTATCCTCCTTTTTTTTTCAAAACTTGTGAATTTCCTGGAGCTGATCCAAAAATGTGATGATTTTTTTTTCTCCCATGAGAAGGCATAATATTTAGACAAGCCTTTTCCCCCCACAGATAAATGAATGAAATCTGTTTTCAGATAAACTCTAGACAGGCCCAGGAGATACTTTCTTGGCCTTTATTTGTTGTTTAAATATCATTCACCAAATACTGCCAGGCTCTTCAAACCTTCAGCTGGGAGATGCAGGTTCAAACCCCTCAGGCAAAGGGAAGAAACTCTACCTGAATCTCTTCTATTCTGGGTGAATCCACTAAGTACTCAGTTTGTTGTCTGGCTGTGAGTAGCAGCTCTGGGAATTTCAGATCCCTCCTCCTTGATGTTGAGAGCACTCAGCTCATCCTAAAGGTCAACACCTTCTAGGATCATAACCTGAAAGTTCCATACAGATCTAGGCAAGTAGGCTGAGGTCTCAGCACATATTACCGCAGAATCACAGTATTACAAAAAGGTTGAGGCTGGAAGGGACCTCTGGTGATCTTCTAGTCCAATCCTCCTGCTCAAAGCAGGGTCAATTAGAAGAAGTTTCTTCAGGACCTCGTCTACTGAGGTTTTTATTATCTCAAAGGATGGAGACTCCACAAGGCAGAAATAGTGCTGAATCCACAACAATGGAGGTTTTTCAGTATGTAAGAGGAGGGACTAAGCTTCTCAGGGGCCATTGAGCACACAGAACTACAATGGGGCTGCTCTGAAATACAGGTGTGTCTGTATCACACCTGCTTGTAATAAAGAGAAAGCCATAATGGAGTTACAGTTTTAGAAAAGGGAATTTTCTCCCCCAGTTTAGAGGAGTAAGGGCTGTTCCTACCCTCACAGTCCTTCATGCATCTTGGGTCTTAGGAGGGAAGAATAAACAGAGCAATGTGGCCAGCTATTTATTCTTTAGAAGAGTTTGAGAGGAAGCCTTCTTTCAACTGCTGGCCTGGGATTGATGGCACAGTACTTTTACTGTAAGTCGGAATTAGATTCCTTTTTCTCCCAGGGATGGAGCTTTGCTTGCCTCCCTGCCCTTTACTCAAAACCAATAGCAAACCTATTATCAAGCCTATGGTATTGCTTTTGCTCTTGGACTGCCTTATTGTGAGTTTTAAAGAAATACACTGAAGAGGCTGAGCTCACTTTGACACAGACCTGTTTGCCTAGACATGTTAATCGTAAATTTTGTCTCCTGGAATTTTTGGGAAAGGCACCACCATGTGTGTTAACATTCCAACAGAAAACAAAATGAAGCTCATTTTCTGTCTGTGTAACCAATCCTCAGTCAAACTTGGCAGTGCTTATTGAATTCTTTGTGGTATAAGCTGTCCTCCCTTTGTATATGCAGCTGTTACTTCCAAGGGGTACTAACTTGTAGCATGGTTTCTGCAAGGAAACCCATCCCTCAAAGGCTCCTGCTGCTGGAGGAGGCAGAAAACGAAAGACACAGGCTTATTCCAGGTTTTAGAGAAGAAAACAGGAGGAAAACAACATTGGCTTTTTTGGTGTGATTTCAATACACAAATTGGCATCATGATTTGTTAGTCTTATTAAATCCCTAAATATCAAGTGCACTGTGTGGACTTCTCATAATGACCCAGAATTGTGTCACTCTTGATTACTTTAGATGGTTCTAAGTTTATTATTACCAAAGATCCTCACAGTCTTCAATGTATCAAGGCCTTTAATATCTCTGTAAGGTAGGAATGTGCTCAACCTCTTGAATGCCTGTTTGAGGTAAGAAAAGGCAAAATTACTTGTATCATGATTAAGTATACTGACCAAAGCTGTCTCAAAAGTCTCTGGCGAGACTGAGACTTCTTTTCCTCTAAAATAGACTAAAATCACTGAGTTTCGGGGAGTACTGCTAAGTTCAAGAGAGGAACTGCAGTGAATTTCTAGGCTGTGGTGATCATGTGAAGAGCCAGACTTTATGAAAATTATCGTGTGGCCCCTTGTTTTCTGCAAACTTACTTTTTGGGGGGTTCAACATGGCTGCTAGATGTTTACTGTTATTCTTGTTTTGGTCGGGGTGCATCTTTAGAGTCTTTGGTAGGGACTTCTGGGGCCCAAAGTAGGAATTGTTTGACAGATCGGTTCTGTTCTTTCCATTGTCATCCACATAAATCAGCACAATGGGTGGGAAGACAGACTGGGAGAACGAACTCAGCGTTGCAAGGCTCTCCCCAACAGTATGGGGACATAGCTTTGTGCAACCTGTAGGTGAGGGATGCCCTCTAGTGCCTAGATTAGATGAAGGGAAAGGTCATTTTTCTTACCAGCTCTAAAAGGAAAATTCCTACATCTTAACTAATACAATAAAGGCTCCTCCATTAAATACTAGCATTGCCAACGCTAAGACTTACTGCTGGCTCAAAGGAGTCATAAGCCTCCCCGGTGGGAGGAAGAAAGGATGTGAGAAGAGGGGAGATGTCACTTCAGTTTGGACAGGTCACTTATAAGGCAGAGACATAGCATAGATGTGATTGCAGATGCAGGTAAAAGCAATGCATGAATGATTTTAAAACCACCAGATTTTTTACAATAACCAGTAAAGGCACCTACAAAAAATCTGGACTTTGTTTTCCGGTCAAACCTAATTAAGACATTAAATTTCCTAGACACAGAATTGACAGCATTCGTCATTTGGGGACCAAAACTCTTGAGAAAAATAGGTCAGCAGTTACTTTTTCCACCCTGCTATCAACTGCCACCCTTCTCCCCCACCAGCCTTTGTTTAAATATCCTTCCACTTGTTCCTCATAGAAAAAACTTTTCTTTCACCCCCCCCCCCCCCGCCTGTCCCTCCTCCCCCTGGGTAGCATTTCTGCTGGGTAGAGCATCCGGAGGAGGCAAAGCCGAGGAGAGAGTAGGAGGTTCAGATGCCGAGTGTCCCTCTCCTGGGACACAGCTTCTGCCTTCACTCTGCATAGGAGCATCTCTCACTCTTGCTAGACCCAGGAGACACGCACGCTGCTCCTTGCACCTGCCCACAGAAACCTGTCAAGGTACGCGGCTGGTCTCTCCACTGAGGTTTTCCAGAGCTGTCTCTGCCAATTCAGGTTCAGCAACTGTCCTTTTCCATCATGCAAAGCTCTCTGGTCAATTGTCAAATTATATAAGAAAGGCAACGCTGCCTATTGCTGCAAAGCCGTGAGCTGGATTTAAGGAGAAAGAGTCAACGATCCCCAACACCCATTCTTTGTCTCTGCAGGAGGAAAGAGCAGGGGGTACTGCACATGGGAAACTTGAATTTAGATTGAAACAAGGCAACTGGCTATAAAAGCCAGGGATTTTAGAGTTTTCTGCCTTTAGTATGACTCCTCCCTGATGTAAATTATAACTAGGCAGAAGGCAGCAAATCTAAGGTAAAAGAAAAGAGGTCAGTTCATTCACATTACCAACCTTTCCACATTCTCCCCTAGAATAAATGTTTCTCTAAACTATGATGTAGAAAAAGAACATCTTTTTATAAATTATGATGTAGAAAAAGAAAGAACATATTTTATGACATTTTGTACAAACTACTTTCCCCCACCAAGCAGACTTATTTCCTACTGTACAGTAATACAACGGACCTCTATTCACTGAGATTAACAAAAATTAATATGTATAGAGGTATATCACAATCGACTTCTAAATACCAAATCGTCATTTGGCCCAGGTTCAAAATAACATCTTTGCTCAACAATGAGATATGAGAAATCATGTTCTGCAGAGTGTTTTCATGTCCAGATTTGTATTTTTTTTAGAATTTGATGTTGTAATTTAGAATTCCTACTCTTTATATCATATGGAAGTGTGTGCTTATATGAATACATATGCATAGTTCTAATGTGCATCCATAGTATACATCAGCTTTCCATTTCCAGTAAAAATACATTTTTAAAATATATTTAAAACATTTTAAAATTTATTATTTCACAAAACACAAGTACATTTGTATCTACATTTTTACCTATCTATATCCACAGGCAGATAAGCAATTTTGTTTCTTTTTGCTTATGATTTTATCTCTTCATATGCCATTAGCATTTAATCACAATCACAGTCGTGGCTTCAGGTAAAATGGACAAGTTTTATACTTTTGTATAATTTTCTCGGATCATCAAAACAGTTTAGTATAATTTTCTCAGCTCTAGTAAATAATATACACTACCTTTGTAAAGATAAGTTTGAATGACAATTCATATTTTCATTCCCTTCTTTTTGACATTAAGTGAAAACATACAAATTTCAGTTTGTTATTGACCATATTAAATAAATGCCTCCATTTCATCACATAAAGTTTTGCTCTCTTGAGGAAACCAAGGCTTTTCCAATGGCTAAATGTTTAAATTCTTTGCTGACTACATTCCTTGTATTGTTATTTGGGTCTGACTGGGACCAGGATAGAGCTGTCTGGTGAATGGTAATTCCACCCGATGACAGCTTCAATGGGTTTGACTTTTATCTTCTTTCTACGCTGGCATGAAAACAAACCTACCAAGTGTTTTAATGGAGTTTGGTTGAAAAGCAAAACCTGGTACTCTTCTGCAGTTGACTTACTCTTTAAGTCTTTAAATAAAGAAGAGTAAAAGAGTAGCTGAAATAGAAATTTTGAAGCAACTCTACAGAAATTTAGCAGCTATCGTTTAAATTTGTACCCTTTCTCATCCATGAAGAAGTCTGGGATAGACATTTTAAACACAAAACTGGCAGTCAGCTATATGCCTCCTCATTCTGACTCACTGTTAACATGCCACGAAAATCCATTTATATTCACTGAAGATTATTTTACTTTTCCAGAAGCTGTAAACTAAGTGGAAACCATTTCTCCTTTCAACTCAGAGATAGTGGTTGCTTGTTAACTTCTTGTTCTTTTTAGGCATACTGGAAATCATGTTTAAAAATTCCAAATAATGCAGATGATTTTGAGTATAATCTTCAATTTTTGCATGTAAAATTGGTTACAGCTGTGAACATTGTTGTTGACTGGTGTCAGCAAACAAATTCCCTGGGAGTAGTGCATGAATTTTACTGGTATCTGAATCCAGTTAGGTCAGATAAACACACAACAAAGTATTTGCATATAGAAACAAAAGGTATTTTTCTGGTAAAAACTCCAATGATAGAAGGGAAGACAAAAAACTCTGAAAAGGTGGAGAATCGATTCTGGACTAGAGGTCAGTGCATGTGGCTTCTTATGCCTCATGCTGTCCCTGGCACAGGACCGCTGCTCCCATGGAAGTTTTCATCTTCCTTGCCTTGGCCAGGTCTGTGCAGAGGACAGAGACTCGGTCTTGCTGGGGATAGGATTCATCTCATCATCTTTATCATAGTTGTATCTGTTCTCTCATGTCGCACTGTAGTCAATAGGGAGAAATCAGCACTTCTGGGTGATTAACAATTAAATTAAATTAATAATTAAACATTTGATTAGGTTGCTCAGAAAAGCTGTGGAATCTCCACGGTTGGAAATATTCAAGACTAGGCTTGAAAAGTCCATGAATAAGCTAATCTAAGGCCATGCTTTCAACAGAAGGTGATCTCCTGAATTGCCTTCTAACCCAGACTTTCCTATAATTCCTCTGATCCACTTTTGCCTTCAACTTTAGTACGGGATGATACATGCTTCAAGTGCTAGCTTGTCTCTATTGACTTGAAAGTACTAGGTCAGATGTCAATATTGACATTTAATCAGAGGAATTCCGCTGCACGTGTTCTCAAAGTAAAGTGCTACAGGTCCTGCATCCCTCCTAACTGTTCACCTGGAGCATCAGCCTGGTCTCCAAAAGGCCAGGGTCCAATGCCGCCTCTCATGATGGCAATCAAATACACAATTCTGAAAAAAAGAAAAATAAAAACCCCACAACACCCTAACCCAAAACCTATTCTGGAGCACATGTTTCAGTTACTTGTGCAGATGTGCTTCAACATACACTTCTGGTAGCTGACCTATTTCTACCTTCTACGATGAGATGAGAGCACGTGTCGTCTGGAAGTGCCTATTTCCCACCAGGGAAAGACTAACTTAGGCACAGATGTTCACACTCCAGGCAGCTGTGTTTGATCAGATAAATCCCACACCAAGGTTGTCAGAGTCACAGCATGCAGACCAGAGTGTTCAGTAAACCCTAAAATAAATTCCTGAGTTCTCTAAGCTAGTGGAGAGGGACAGGCTCTTCCAGAGGTATTTGGCACCCACCGTGGAGTTGGGTTATGGTGTCCAGTCTCTGTAGTGAGGTAGAGATGTGCTTAGTGCCTGCCTCTGTCACAGACTTCTCAAAAAGCCTAGTCAAGCCACGTACTCCCTTTGCCTTGATTTACCCACCTATAAAACAGTAACTGTGATCTTCATTGTCATCCCTTTTTGTTTTGTCTGGTCAATTTTGGCTGCAATCTTTTTGGAAACAGGATTGTTTCTTGTGCTTTACTTTGGGGTCTGCTCAACTTTAGTGTGGGGCACTTGTATTATGCCTGCTGTCTTAACCCCTAAGCAAATATGCTGAAATATATGTTATCCACACAGGTCTCTCCTGGGGTAGAAGGCTAGTCTTCCTTTAGAGATAGAGAAGTGAAGCACCAAAGGCTGAATCTCAGCTCTTCAGAGTGATATTTTCCTACCTTCCACTAATTTCCATGCCTTATATATCAATGATGAACCTGGCTTACAAAACGTAAGCAGCTGCCCAGTACTCCCTGGTGGCAAGGGAGGGAGCTAAGCCCAAGTGTCTTGACCAGTATTTTCTCATGAGAGGAATAATCTCCCTATCTTCTGGCTGGCACCATCTGATGACTAAGCATAAGCAGGCCAAATGGGCTGAAATCTGTAACCGAGATCGGGAATGAATGTCTACAGAAGTAATTTGTTATTGTATTATTATTTTTTTAAGAGTAGAAGAAATTCTGTAAGCATAATAATGAATAATAATAACCCTAAAACCTAACTGACCCATTTTGTTTGCCCACAGGGGAAGCGTTACATTTGGCCAGAGATTTCGGCTACACCTGTGAAACAGAGTTCCCTGCCAAGGCGGTAGGAGAGCACATTGCCAGACAGCACATGGAACAGAAAGAGCAGACAGCGAGGAAAAAGATGATCCTAGCGACAAAGTAAGAAGGGAGGGGAAACTAAAAAAGAAATCTGTCTGTCACTTCTCCGTTTTGGATCTGGGGGCTGGGGGAGGGAGGAGTGGGAGTATGGAGCTGGGATTGCGGTGACTGCTATCACAACAGTACTCACTGACAGCAAGTGAGAGCAATCCTCTTCAGAGATGCTGTAAGAGGAACCTTATTTACTGCAGTGAGGTTTTGGTGGCTGTGCTCTCATTGCCTGCAGTTAAGGGGGCACATACATCTCAGATGCTTTGGTTTAGATGAGAGGAGGCGATATTATTACATGGTAAGATCTATAGGATAGAGACTAGCTTTGTCTCCTGTTTGCATGTGAGCAGGAGATCTAAGCTTCTACTGAAGTACTAGTTACTGTGAGATAATTATCGTTAGTCTGCTGAGGGAGAGCTGGTTTGCAGAGGGACAGATCCTCTCTGGATGGAAATTGCAGCAGTTCCCCTGAAGTCAAAGACACTGGAACAATGTACACCAGCGGGGGAGCTTTGCTAAAGCTATTAAAGACACACGGAGACACCTGACTTTGCTCTAAACAAGCCACTCGCCTCCCTGGAGCAGTAACATCATATCAGGATAACATTTCATCTAGGTTAATTAGCTTTGATGAGGGAGGAATTAGCCTTCATGAGCCATGGGAAACAGGAATAAATAGTCTACATGGAACAACGTAGACCTATGCTAGGTGTGTGGTATGCCTGCATGGGGTAGCCTTGAACATATTCATACTCTTCCTGCGCTTACTACAGTGTTACACAGTGAGGCTGCAGGAGAGCTGAGGCCAGAAAGCCGAGCTCTCAAACCACTATGCCAGTACTGGAAGTGTTTGGAAATCATCCAGGCTGGGGTATATCCAAAAGACAGGAATCCACCTGTAGTAGGGGAGAAGGCTGACCAGCAACAGGATTGTCCTTTGTATCCCAATGTCCTTCTGCTTTGTCTGTTTGTGGGGAACAGGATTCCTGGCCTTGGTGTCCCTCTTCTATCCAGAGCTCTTTGCCCTGAAGGTGACCCAGAGATGACATACATTGAAACATCTCAGGCTTGTGAATCCCATGAATATAGCCTGTGATCCTTCCCTGGCTTGATAAGCAGAGCACGTGTGGCTCAGGGGGCATTTGCTGGTTGTGAAGGTGATGAGACACCTCCCGCATCATGCTCCTAAGTCCCTTGTAGATTAAAAGGAATAATGTAAGTGGAATATGATCTTATTCTTACCTATATCCACATTTGTTTTAAGGGTCCAAGGGGTTTCAGAAATGTGAGAATAACCCAGCTGGCAAGAAGCAGCTCCTCTCTGCAAGTCGTGTCTCCCTATTGCTGCATAGCCCATTAACAATCTGCTCCCCTAACTATGTGAGAGCTGATTGCAGTGCTGGGCAGCACAATCTAAACAAGAGTTAAGACTGCAAACTGCCCCAGCTGGAGGATTTGCCCCATCTATAACACATTATAACTCAATTATAATGATACAGATCTTCCCCCTTCTTTTCTTGCTCTAGTGAGAGATCATATATCACCATGGGTTGTAATAATCAGTGGGTAACTGTTATGTCCTGCCTCCATAGGCTGTCCCACTGAAGGACACATAAGAGTCTCACTACCCTTTCTCATCACTCCATACCTACTTTCTCACCCTTATTTCCTACTGAGATGGGGAGTCATGGACATGCATTACTCCTAACCCCCATGAACTTTGGGCTTGTAGGCTGTTAATGCTGCACTTGTAAGGAACAAAATTACTTTTCTCCCCCTTCCATCAGTTAAAAACACCAGCAAATTGATCAGGGAGGTCTGTCGATAATACAAAGATAGGCCATATCCTAGTGCAGAGTGCTTGTAACAAGGACAGATGGGTCAATGTGTGTGCTACTACTGCCCTCTCCTGCCTGGAAGGAGAACAGTGATTCACAGACGAGTCCTGTCCAGGTACTACAGGAGACACAGGTCCATGACATCGTAATATTAGCATGGTATTTCCCAGCCATGCTTCCATGTGTCTGATAGTAGGTACTCTAGTCATTTATCAGGAGTTTCAGTTATTTACTAGGCATATATAAGCTCTAGGTTTGTAATTTCAGTAATTTCACAACTGCCCTGCCTCATGCGCTTGTGAGTTATGACACCAGAAAAAAGTGGTGGATTGTTATGCTGCCACCAAAAACAACACTGAAATTCCAGGGTGGTAAAATCACTCATGGCAAGCTTTGCCTATGGAAAGAACTGGAGTGCCATTGCCTGTGTGTGTTGCCACTGTCCACTCTGCAACAGAGCCAGAAGTCCATAGAAGTGTGCCTTTGGCAGAACTGGTGAGATCTTCCACATGTAGGGTCTTGAGGAAAAATAAGGGGAAAGAACAAAATTATTTGCACAATTCCTAGTATATAGGTGAAATTCCATTCTGGATTCAGACATCCAACTTCAGTGGCTTGATTCAGTTGCCCAAATGTAGGCATCTGCTGTCATTTGAGAAGAATTGGCTTATCCAACGTGGTTACCAGCTGCTGCTCCAGAAGCACACAGGTCTCTTTTTGTTACTGTGTTGTATCTGCCAGTTATTACGGATGTCTTGGGTACCACATATCTATATGTGGGTAACTAAATGGAGCCCTTAATGTCTACAGTGCCGAAGTCTCCAGTGTCCAGTAGGAACTCCCAGTGTTATCGAGGGCATCTATACCTTGTAATCAAGCAGTCCACCCACCTTGCATGGAAGTAGTTCAGCTGCCATGCACAGAACTGTGGCCCATGGCCTTTAGTGAAGGCTAAAGACTGCTACTTCAGATGCCAATAGCTCTCTAACACATGGAGGCCACCAAGCTTAAGGTAAAACTCTCTTCATTGCCCTGCTCAACCCTACCTCGTCTGAGGCTTTGTTGATAGTAATACAGTGAATGAAATCAGGACTATTTTCTATCATGGAACAAACCATATTCATTGTGTTAAGCTACCTGATCTTCCAAAACTACCTCTTTGAAATGGTCTCTCAAATTTGCTAATTCAGGACCTGCCTAGGACAGTACTAGTTGATGGAACAAGATGATGCCATGGCCTGTTTAACAACCTGATGGTCTAGACAATGAAGAATCAGAGCTTTACCTAACAGTTATCATGGGAAGAAGAGATGATTGGGCTGTGTAGCCAGTACACAGCGCTGAACACAAGTGACAGCAAGGGCGGGATGGGAATGAAACAAGCTTTGGTTAAGAACTGAAAGGATAAGAAAGGGGTAAACAACGGGAGAAGCCAGTCTCCTACGATTCTCTTGTCTGCACTCACCTCCTTTGACTGAGCAGATGATTGCCTGGGCACTCAAGAGCAAGATGCTTCAAAAAAAAGACTGAATTGTCATAGTTCTGGCCAAAGGGCGCTGATACTGGCCTGTTAACCCTTTAGAAAGGCTTCAGGACATGTCTATGCAAACCACACAGAAATTTAAAACAAAACAAAACACAAAAACCAAACCCTTATACCTGGCTTTAGAGGGTCTTTAAGCATAGGTTAGTTCACCTTGCAAAGGTGTGAGAGACCTTGAATGGCTTTACAACAGGAGACAGAACTTCATCAGGTTGCAGCTAGGACAGATGCAGAACTGCTGAAGGCCACATCAATAATTCCACTTGATGGAGAGGCATGCTGTCCTATGGGAAACATCACAGCATATCACAGCACAAAGCTTTCCACATGAGACAGAGGGACAGATACACACACATTTACACAGACCAAAACAGAATAGTGTGAATAATAACCTTTTTGTGGGATTGCTTAAAGCCAGTACAGGATAATCAACATCTGAGCCATGACATTATATGCTCAATTTGCTAGTTTTCTGAAAAGTAGCTCTGAGACTGGATGCACAGGACCTGCTGAGCACCTCTCTGATATCTGGTCTTTGGGTGCCTGGTAACTCTGCCACACTTGGAATATGTTATACTCATGGGCACATACATTTGTCCCACTCTTGTACTCATCACAAGGCATTTGCTTTGGCCACTGCTGGGGGTAGGATCATGGACTGGATGGGCTCTTGTTCTGATCCAGTACAGAATTTATCTTTTCCTGATCATATACTGGAACATCTGACCATCTATCACAAATCATTAGGTACGTCCCTTGCAGGAGTGATTAATCTGTGGCCCCTAAGACAGCATAACTATTTTTCTTTGCTTTTTCAAAGTCACAGTCCAACTCAGCAAATAACTGTCAGCCCCTCTCCCTGTCACTACCGCAGGTGATGTTTTATTGGTAGTGGAGGCTCTGAGATACCACTTTGCCTAGAAATCCCCTTGAAAAAAGTAGGTTACTGCCTTTTACAGGTTTTCATGTATAATAAAAAAGTTTTTTCTTTTCTTTCAATCTGCCAACATTCAGTAAAGACTTTTGACATGTGAAGATAGAAGGGAACTTAATTGCACACTTGGTTCTGACACTTTCCTTTGTCAAAATATAAAAACTTTTAAGATGAACTTTTTCAACAGGTAGAAAGTAGAGGTTGGAGGAAGGAGAGAAGAGCGGTGCTGACAGGGCCGACTGGGGATAGTAGATTGTTTAGAAGCCAAAATGACTGACTGTTTTCAGTTGTTGAAAGGAACTGTTTTTCCTCTAAGGACCTGATTCATTAAAACTGTATGCTGCATTTACATACATTTCTGCTGAATACATCTTTTTGCCTGAAAGGCTAAGACAATGCTGTCTTTTCAAGCAGTCCGTGTCTAGGTCCATACAGATGACAAGAGTTTATAGAAATCAGGCTTGGATGAAGTCCAGCAGCACAGCAGGACATAGTTTTCTGCATCTTCTCTCTTCTTACTCAAGAGAGAGCTGTGGTATCCAAAGTCTATGTCCAGAGTTTGCAGAACAGTGATATAATGAAGGGTAAAAACGGATTAGTATAGTTTCCTTGCTATGGCCATGGAGGACCTTCTAAAGACCAAGAAGCTGAGTTTACCCACTTATTTTCCATTATTCCTCGTCCCAAAGGACAAGAGTTGCAAGGTGATAATGAAGAACTCAAACTTTATCTAGGATCAGATGTGCAAAGAGTTTTCTAACAGAGATCATGGACCACAGAGACGCTCTTTGGTATTAGAAACTGGCCCCAGGCCCAGTGATTGCATCTATGCTAACAAAGTAAACCATGCACACACTGAGTCATCAGATTGCAATGTCCATATTATTAAAATGTTAGAATGGCTTCTTGAACTCTCCCAAATATCTTCTGAGCATGTTCTGGGAGATTGCCCACACCAGGGTCCATTCTCAGGAAGCCACCCTCTGTAGGAGACTAGAGGAGCATAACTATAGGGACCTTATCAGATGGTGACAATTGGCATGAAGGTATGAGAATGACCCCTGGCACCGTATATTTTACTAGGTGGCAGTTTACTAAGTTACATGTAGTCACCGTGACCAGTATTAGGTCAATCCAACTGAGTGCCAGGCTACTATCAGGCAACCCAACTGAGTATCCTGGTCGTCTGGTGGTCATCATGCCCTCCTGACCCCACGTTAAGTGCCTATATTTCCAATACAGTCAATGGGGAATGATATGCTTATTTGGAGAAGCTCTAAGTGAGAGATCCAGACACCTCTCCTTTTTTAATTAACTGTATCATAAACCAATTGAAAGTAAGTGGTATCTCTATTCATCCATGGTCCAGATAGTAGTCTTCCGAGGACATGCACTACATGGAGCTCATTGGGTTTCTTTTTTTAAAAGTACATTGTAGAATATTCCTAGACTAATTTGCAAACTGGCCCAATACAACAATATCACAAGAATGAAAAGGCCTTATTTTCAGGGCTCTCCCTGTGTTAGGTTCTATATAGAAGTATCCCAGGGGATATTTTTAATGCCCAGTTGCTGAGGCATCCTCAGAAGCCTGAGGGAAGGCCTGAGAGAGAGAAGGAAGACAGCAAGACCAACCATCCTTTCCAAAGATGTTGGGCTACTATGCTGGTGGGAGACCAGGCAAGACAGACCCTGGGGTCCCAGGTCCTACCTACTGAAAGCGTGCGTTGCTCAGGAAACCATCACTGAGAAAAAGTGGAGCTGATGGGATTTGCCTCGCTTGCCTGTCTGTTGTGTAGGCACTGACAGCTGAGTGAGTCACTGAGCTCCTCCTACAGTCACCAGAGAGAAAGAGGCACTGTTAGGATGCAAGTCCTCTGGACTGCTGCAGACATCTACCTTAGGCTGCCTGATACATGGCAGAAATGTAAAACAATTTAATGAATGTTTCAATAAGAAATTTAAATACTGCTGCTGGAATGAATTCTTACTCTGGGCAGACCTGTGGGAGAGGTCTCAGTTGAGGATCCATCAATTCTTCTGCCCCAGACTCTACAAAGAAGCAGAGGATGGACACAAATGGAAACTAAGAGAGCGAAGGTAGTATTTTCTTTCACAACTCCTAGTGCTCCATTTGTCTTAAGAGTTGGGGGTCAAGAAGGCAAGGCCAAAATGGCCAGGACTTCTACTTGCAGATAAACCAGTGCACACAAGCGAGTGTACAAGCAGTGGTGTATTTACACAAATACAGGCATGTTCTAATGCTAGTTCATAATTTTCTTTAACTATAACCCTTGCTTCTAACATAGGTGAGCTAAACCATAATTAACACTGCCAAACTGGGCCCAATTCAGGAGAGAAATCACATTTTAAAATGTCAATGTTAATATGATTCCAGAGAGGAACTATTCCTGTTCAAGAGATTCTGTATGTTGCTGGCTCTGAGATTTTGGGGCAGGGAAGCAAGAGGGGGATTCATTTGCCTTTAATTTCTTTAACAATGCCTCTGCCAAACTTTTCTGTTATGAATGAGATCAGTCAGGATAAGGTGACAGTGTTTTGGGGATCAGCTTTATGGAAAGGATTACACCTGTGTTATTTAAGGTTTTCTGCTTTGCTTTTAGACAAATATGTAAAGAATTCCAAGACCTTCTAAGTCAAGACAGATCACCCCTCGGATCCTCTAGACCGACTCCAATATTAGACCTCGACATCCAGAGACATTTAACACATTTCAGGTATGATTTTGAATGAGGAACAATTAACTAAAATCCATAATTTTGATAAAGACTACATATGATGTTATAATGATATTTGTTCCCTTACCTAGAAGACTGTAATGTCTATAAACCCTCTGTTATCTGTGTCTATTAAAAGTGCGTGTTTGCCCAGCAATGTAGTTCAGGCTAGTTGCATTCACCCTGCTCCTAGGACCACAGTCTGAGTTTGAGTAAGTCATTTTCCACATCTGCTGTCCAAATCTCCCCATCTGGCCCAAAAGCTGTCTTGCTCTAGATGTGAGCCAAATCACAAGCCAGCCAATGAAGTGGATGGTCCAGAAATGAAGAAACTCAAGTTCAGAGCCAAAATGACAAAATAGATGAATCAAAATAGCAATAAGAGGAGGAACAGGCTGCATCCTTACCAATTAACTAAATAGTTCCAGAGCCTCCTCTATGCTACTGAGACCATTTGACATCATCTTACCATGTCCATACTATTAACTCTTTGGCCTCCAAAGCAGACTGGCCTCAAAGTACCCTACCTACTGGAACAGTCTTACTGCACTAATTCCTGAGCAACACCCTGGAAAGGTCTGGGAGAATGCAAGCTGGCTCAGACTAAAAAGCCAGAGACTGCTAATATATTTAGACTCGGTTCCTGAGCCCATGCCCTAGCAATATTTAATTTACTGGTGCCGACAGCCAAAGAAGCTGTTATGAAGACAAGGACCCACAGTATATGCACGCCAAGTTCAAACTTCATCAGAATTTTATCCAAGTTATGGATAAAAGTGCATAGATGGTTTGGGATCAGAAAGATTTATTAGCCCAGGAGTTGCTGTGCAATTTCAAGTTTTTGCTTTAGGCTTTGTGCTAGATACAGTCATGAGTGAGATGGGAACTTCCAGAGGGCCACTTTGAAATAGTGGGGTCATCTAAGATATTTATCAAAGATAGGTGTGACGAAACATCCTAGATATGCTCCCATCTTTGCTCAGACCACAGAAGGGAATACACGACTAGCTGAGGCTACAGATTTTTTTTTCCTAGCCATTAACTGATACCTGAAAAAATCAACATGTAAAGAACTGTTCCAGAGAGCTGTTTACAGACCATAGCACCAAGCAGGTTCGTTAGGCCTATAAAGCCTTAGAATGATGTTGCATATTCTTGAGCACAGCCAGCTGAGCCACTCTTTATCCATTGGCTGGACAGAAAACTTTTGTGTCCAAACATCCCAACATCTTTTAGTTGTTAAGATTCTGATAGAGCATGAGGCACCCAGCAGCCAGGTGGTGTGAAACCTAATGTTTAGTCCCTCAGACTTTTAATAGAATCCAAAATACCCACCATCCCACTTCTTCCATCTATCTGTTGGGGTGTGGGGAGAGGCAAGGATAATGCCTGGTCCACAAATGCACACATTCCTGTTTATTCTTACACACACCCGTGTGCATCCTATGGGTACACGAACACACCTAGACAACCCCACTTCTCTTCTCATGCAGTGATGTGCACAGGCATACACATACATTTACATCTATGTATACTTCACCTTATACACACACACTCCAAAATACCTAACCACACCTGCACACTGAGGGAGACGTACTTATTTATATGGGATACTCATAGAGGGATTTTAATGGGCTACCTAGGCTTGTGGAAAAATAGGTAATTCCCCATTACATGCACACAAAGTAAACATGATACAAGGTAGCTAATCTCCAAGGATTCCTGTGTTTAAAGAAGAAATAGCAGTCAGGATAAAATGCTGAAGGCTTCAGCTACAAAAGCTGTCAACTGGTACAGCTTCCATCCTTCTTTCTCTGCCGCACTTCAGTAGGCTGGAGTACAAAGCTTCTGTAGGCAGCTCCTGGATCATTCAGTACCTTCTTTTGTGCCTGCTGTAGGCAATAAGTGTTGGACTGAAGATGGGCACCTAGAAGAGCACAGGTCTTGATCCTACACAGATGCTTCCCTGGGCTTAAATCAGACAGGCTCTGATTGTGCTTGGGGAATGATGAGTACTGCCAGACCCAGAGACTGAGCTGAGACCATATTCCTTTTCCATCTACTGTTGAGAAGTTGAGGTGAGATCCAGCTTCTGACCCAGACTTCTAACTCTACTCATCTACATGTAGGTGCCTTGGCTCCAGCCAGGTGTATACCTTCTGCTGTAGTCTCTAGGGATCTCATCTGTATAGCCTGTGAAATCTGCATTACAATTGAGCAGGCCTAACATAGACATCTACGTTAGTGTGACTCGAATTTCTCCCTAAACTCCGTTGACTGAACATTCTGGTCTAGATCTCCAGCTAAATGGGAGCTTAGCCAACCAGTACAAACTAGACACTTATATTGTAAATAGCTAAATGTAGTGTAGGCAAAAAAAATCACTATTCCCATCCCCTAAATCTGGCAGCCTTCACAGCTAGGTCATCTGAACCCCTCCTACCACTATTTGCCTTCTTGAGATTAAATATCACAGAAGGCACTTAAGTCTGTCTCAGATGCCAGAGGAGGTGCGAGAATGCAATTCGCCATGTTTTCCAGGAGCATTAACTATTTTCTGAGTCAAGTTTTCAACACAGACTCTGACCGATCACTTGGTTTCTTTGTCTTTGTCTGAGGGATGAACCTCAGACTGAACCAACTTTGGTCACAGGAGATTTGCACCTGATCAGTTGGGGATGAGAGAAGAGGAAGAAATTCTTGGTACCCCAACACACAGAGAAAGTCCTTGTAACCCAGCAACAACATGCTCACTGCTGTCTGAGGCATAGCACAGCCTCCCACTGGTCACAAGCATAAATAGCTGCTTGTCATTATACATCAGTCAGGAATCATTTCATAAAAAGATGTTGAAAGCATCTGCCTAACAAAGCACATGTCTAACACTAAGAATTCAAATATTCAAAGCACCTTGGCCTCCACATCCCTGACCATAGGCCCCCACTTAAGCTCAGATTTCCAAAAGAGCAGGTTGTCCTTATTTTTTACAGTGACAGTTATCATGTATCTATACCTATAGATAAAGAGGTCTGCAACTGTATGCCAGAGAAGAATTTGACCTTCATACCATAGTCATTGTCAAATACTCTGATGACATCTATGATAGTCAGAGTCTAAAATTGGACTGTCTTAATAAGTGGCTGGTCCTGATTATACACATGAAATTAATGTTATTTATGACCAAAATGCCCAAGAGCAGTTGGTGCTCTACAAATAGGTCTTACAGAGGAGACATAAATCTGAAGCAGTGACTCCATGCAGTCATCAGAAATTTTATAACATGCTTTTTCAATAGTAAAATTTTCATCTTTATTTCTATCTGTATTCCAGAACTGTGGTCTTTCTCACAATAAATTCTCTGTCTCTGTGCTGTATAAATCTCTAGATTGGGATGGAGCCAAAATATTATGTTTGGCAAGGACAAGCCATAGCCTTTCACTGGAATCTCTGACAAGGTTTTGTGAATGTTTTTAGCATAAATATAGCATGTTTTTCAACCATTATCCAATATGAGCTGATTTTTGATCATGGGAAATTTCATACAGTTTCATGCAGATTTAATATAACAAGAAGAGGTTCAGAAATTCTGCCTTGTAAACCATAATCAAGGCAGCAAAGGAACCAGAAGATGAAAAGTTGGTATTTTATACATATATGTATATGCTTATGCCATATGATGTCAGAAAGTCAAAGAGATTTTTTGTGACCAGAAAAATTCAGAGGAATCACACAGTTGTCTATTATTAGAATAAATTCTAAGATAATGAAAGACTTTTTGAAGAGCTATAATATCTGATACCTACAGCAGAATCCAGCCTCTACTACCCTGGGGTAAAAGGGAGTTTTCTTTAGGAATAAGTTACCCTACAGCTGGTAAGCGTAGAGTTATGTGCTCCACTTGCTCATGATGTTACTTCCTCAACGTTAATAATTAAGACCAGGGTTCACAGACCGACACAGGTCACATCAAAGCAGTGTTTCCCATTTCCTCTGTTTTAAATCTTCAAGCCCATATTTCTCTCTGAAGCTTTTCCACTGAGTCCCGATTCATCAAGATCTGTAAACATGTGTCCAACCCAAAGTACAGGATAGTCCTCATGAAGGGGTCAGAATCGCTGGGTTTACTCAGACTCCAAATTCAAAGTTCATATAAAGCATAAAACGGGAAATCTTCAAAGGAGCTGCAGTGAGCCTGAAAACTGCTGAGTTTTGCACAACTTTACCAGATACGCAAAAACCAGAGGCTCTTCTACACCTCTGGTACAATCACGTTTATGCAGCTGCTCCCTGAGATGGCCATCTGACCTGAATACAGAAAACTCAATGCTGCCTGAAGAATGTTTTCCCAGTATTGTTTGACCATGAAGAAACAATTCTGTAGACTCTCACATTCATAGCAACAACTGTTGTGCACTACCTGAGCCAGGGTAATATTATGTATGCTTTATTCAAGGTTTCTTCCTTTTCAATACATTTTGGAGTATCCTACTGCAGAGAAGTTATATTGATATTAGTAAATAAAAGTAGCACCAGGGCACAGGCATGTGTTGGCTGCCTGTGCTGCTTTTTTGCAGAATTCCTGGGTTTTTTTAGCCTGGTCTAACTAGCACTGTCCCAAACTATTCCTGGGCACAGTGGTGCATATATACACTAATATCTATGTAGCTTGAGAATTCAGGGAAGAACCAGTCCTTATTACAGCCCAGTTAGGTACCTTACCTGTGCTATAAATAATGTACTGAGATTTAGAGAAGTCCAACCTTGTCAAGGCTGGATCACAAGCAACTGATCTCATCGGTGAAGTGTTAGAGCAGCTCAGATTTCTAAGCATATACATGCGCATGGGTTCAAGCGGAGATGGTATGTTGTAGGGCTACCCAAGCTGTCTTTCAGCTCTTCTTTGATTCCGTCATGATAAATGCAGAGGACCAAGTGGAATAATCCTGCAGGTTGTATCTGGCCTGAAAGCCACCACTTGAGCTACTCTGTCCCCAGTTTCTGAAGACAGAATCAGCATTAAGCTACAGGGCAAACAAGAAAACCTTGGAAAAATCCATTTTCATTACTAAGTGATGAGACTTTTTGTCCAGATACATGACTGTCTCTTTGTTGTCCTCTAAAGGTTGATCTGTGTAAATGCATTTATGAGTCTACTACAGTAGAGAGCAAAGTCAGCACATCAGTACTAGAAAAGAACCCAAAAGTGTCTATAGCTTTAAGGAGAGGAACCTATTTCTCTCACCCATTGCTCTCAAAATGGAGTGAGCATCAGGAAAGGAAGAGTGAGAGAGCGAGGAAGGAAGGAAGGAAAGAAGGAAGGAAGGGGAAAAAAATATTTAGATAAACCTTAGTTTCTTTTAAAATGCTATTACTTATAATTCAGATGTTCTTCTCCCAAAAACCCTACAGAATCATGCGAGACTTTTGTGTACATGTGCATGTGTGTCTGTATGCAAGAGGGAAAAGCTGGGGTTTTCATTTCTCCTGAAACTTAAACCATTTTCAAATCCCACTGATGTCAGTGAAGCTGAGATTTCATCTTTCTTTATTTTTTTCAGGACAGAAAGGTTATACAAATCTCCCTTTAGCATTGTAAGTTGGTCAGTTTGGAATTCAGAGCAGGTAAAAGAGCCTAGTTTCATGCTCAGTGAAACTGAGAGACAGCTCTCAATTATCCAAGGTGTTGGGAAGAAAAAAGGGGGTTGGAATAGTTAGAGAAAGCAAAAAGATGGATGTAAACAAAACAAATATATAAGGCTTTGAAAATAATTCACTTTAGAAAAGCTTGAAAATGGTGAACCAGCGCAATCCTGACCTACAGCAGATGAAGACAAGCCTGCCTGGAGTCACAAGAGCTCTGAGACACACACTCAGAGACTATATGGTGCAGGTAGTTGTGATGGGAGATGGTGAAGCCTTGGATAACCCCCAACACCCATAATCCTGCCACTAACTCAGCAGAGCTGAATGGTGACATTGCAGGCCAACAAGTTCTTCTGCTGGATCTAGAACAATGTTAACCAGCACAATCATCGAGCCCCATCCTTTGCCTGTTAATCATGTGCAGGTAGATCTGAAGCATGTCAGTATGGGAGATGGTTGGAATTAATTTGCATATCACTCATCTCTCTAGTATTTTTGCCCTTCCTAGACATTCAGTGCATCCAATCCTTTCCAGAGCAGAGAACCAGACCAGATGAACAAAACATTTTCGGCTGTATAGATCCCTGCTGTGAAGAAGGGAAATGTTTCTGTCACATTTCAGAGAAGGAATGCAGGTATAGGTGACTAAAGGCATCCCCTAGCTTAGTTTAAGAACCTTAGGGTGATTCACCTGTCTGGTGAATCTAGGAACCTAGGGTGATTTTAGGTGTAAAAGGACAACCTGTCACATTCAGCTGCCACTCCCTCAGTTCAAGGGTTTTTTGTGAGTCCTGCATCACATCTACCAACCTTATAACTATTCTAAATGTCCCATGGCATCTCTGGTGGCATGGGTGAACCTGCACATTCACTTTCCATCCCTCCTCTTGAAGGGGATTTTTTGCAGAGGAAAATTTAAGGCTGGACTGAGAATGAGAGCTCATGAGTATCGTTATCTAATGTAGTGGCTTCTGCATTAAGCCAAAGCTAGAGTTCTGGATCTAGGATCCTGCTTTATTCATTTCACACTGAAGTCTGTTGATGAAGTATCAAACCAGCCTTCAGTCTAAGGATCAGAATTTAGGATATCCCTCCAACTGGACCAAATGTCCAAAACACTAACTTAGTATTTTTCTTGATTTTAGACCCTACCTCTCTTCTGTTCAGTGGAGAGAGCATGTATCTATTTCTCTCTTCCATTTCACTGTCAAATCTGAGCTTTCCACAGATTCAGCCAGGACCCTGAAAGTCACACTGACATGTGTCTTCTTGTCTTTGCCTTTATAACCTGCCCTTGCATCAGAACAGCTTTGATTTTTTTTTTTTAATTTTTGGCAGAAGTCTTTTTTAGCTCCCCAAAATCTCATGAAAACTAGTTACCAGAAAACCCACAAAAAATTACCCACTTTCTGTGCTGGGAAGCCAAAAAACATGACACAAAAAACTTACAAAGAGAAGACTTGCTGAGATTATACTCAAGAGATCTGTGTCTGTTTCCTGGCTTACACATACAGACTCCCTGACCTCATTAGTCAGCCTCTTAGTCTCACTTTCTCCACTTGTAAAATTGGGTATAGACATATCTTCTAAGTCTCCTTTTGGGACACTTGTATCTGTAAGAATCTGTAGTGTTTGGAAAGTTCAGATATCCTACTAATGTCACCCATCATATAGGGAAAGCCGAATACCCACCGATTACAGAAGTTGGATTTGATCCTTTAACTTCAAGGTTACATTTCATCAAGATGCAAAATCACATCCAGATCATCTATTTTATATATAAAAGATAAAGACAGCAAAACAGCAAAGGGAAAACCACTTTCTTGCAAGTGACACTTCTTTCAGTGCAGAAACCTTATAAAAAGAGACAAAAAATAATAGGCTCAGAATACTAAAGCTAGATAATGAAAGCAATCAGCATCCTCACAAATTATTCTGTGTTTTGCCTAGCCATCCAGCTGATATGAAACACCCTTCCTGTGAAACTGTTTGAGACAAGAGTTTTGTCGTTTAGTTAGTCTCTGAGCCTGGAGCTGTCAGCCTCCTGCAAGTGCCTGGCATCACACTGACAAGGTGACACAAAAAGCGACAGGCAAGAAACCAGAGGCTCAGATTTTAGGAGCGGCAAGGAAGTGACATCCTTCTTTCTGAAGGGTAAAAGGGAGCAATGAAATGGGTTTTGAAGCTCAACATGTTTTTTAAATTGTAACAAAGAGCTGAGCCCAAAGCCTTACTGGTGGGTTGTTTTTACAGATGTGCTTACCCCCCTTATATAGTGTTCTCTCTTTTTTATGCTTCTTTGCTTATCAGGAGGTAGAGCAGCAGCTGTCATAATTCCAGTCATCTTGATTAGCAGCAGCAGCCTTCTGTTTGGATGCACGGACTGGAAGGAGCCTGGCGTGCAATGAAGTTTGTGGTGAAACACCTCTAGTGCCCTCTAGAGTTCCCTCATTTCCATGATCTCTTTCAATCTGACTTTAGATTCAGGTCTGGTTCCTAGTGCTGAGGTACTAGGAATCAACAAATTTTCCTTTCTTTTTTTCTTTTTTTTTTCCCTTTCTTTTCCTTGGCTCTTTATTTACCAAAGGTATTAGAGTTCCTTCCTCTGGGATTTTTCCCTCACACCCTTTCCCAGGAATTCTCTCTTTGATCTTTCTATAGCAAGGGTTCAATCACCTTCTCCTGCTCTGCTGATGACCAAAACCCTTTTGGAAGGGTGTGAATTTCTAATGTTGCCAATAATTTTTATCACGAGTGATATGATACCATATTCCCTTAAAGTCACCATGTATGGAGCCAAGAGAACAGATGAGAATCTGTTTTCTTTTCTTTATCCTCTTCATTAACAAATAAGTTCCATGATTACCAAGGAAAAAGCAAATATGCATTCATCAAAGATGGAAAAAAGCTTGGTGGGCTTGATTTGTTTTTCAATCCAGCACTTAAGATTTCTTAAAACATTTAAGGCACTCTCGTGTCTCCCTAAAAAACGAACGCCATCCCCTTATTTCCAAATTACTAGGTTACAAAGTTGCATTTTCCCTTGTCATCAGCATGTTTATAATGCTTACTTCTTGGTCTTTCCCATTTGAGAAGGGCAATGGGGCTTCTCAGCTACATTAGCTGCCTCACTGAAAAAAATCTATGCATGGTAGCAAGTTGGATGAATCTCATTCATTTATCTGCCTTCCCACAGAGCAGAGATGTAACCATTAATTAAGTGAAAGGAGAAACTGAAGGAGCTGATGGCTGCATGAGGGCCATTCTCACTCTTTTTCAAAAGTATCCAGTCATCTTGGATCCATGGTCTCGCTGGTGTATTTGGCTCTGCAGGTAGTAATGGGTGGTGAGGCCACTTTTCATCCACAGTTAGCCAGAAGCTTCTACATCTTTTTCTCATTCAAAACCAGCAAGTCACAGCATTATCCAGTGTTTTAGTTGGAGGATGTAATGTGCTATGTTGGAAACATTTCTTGGCAAACACCCAGGGGCTCCTGTGAGCACCATGTGCACCACAGTGCCGTGGCTTAATCTTTGGTCTATAGCTTAGAAACACTCCCTAGGCACAGTCCTGGATGTTTCAGATATGTTCCCTGGGCAATTCTCCTAGTGTGGAAAATCAGTCCCAATGTCTAAAATATACAGAGCTGAAATAGAATATTTTGGAAATACAGGGCGTCAGCTCTAGCACTCTCTTTTTACTTTCTTAATGGCAAAAGGAGGTCCATCAGCTTAGGATAACATGTCCTTAATACACTTGTTCAGTTATGAACAGAAAACAAGCATGATGACCTAGTTTGCAAGGCAACTTTTGTATGTGCTGTTTGCCACTCTGATCCTATAAACTACTTATCACTGTAATATGGTCATCTTCCAATGCCTACCTTGACTATCAGTCTAACTTATGTCACAGTTAGGACTACTGACCTTCTGAAGTAATATTATCACAACTTAATTCTCTAGGCAAATTTCACAGGACAGGCCTTGAAATCAACAGAAGTACCTCAAAGTCAATATAGGTACCTCTAACTTAGGTTACTTGTACCAGTGAAGAGATTAAAATCTTTTTCCATTTCCTTTACAGCCATCAAAAGTCTTATCAGATCTTATTCTTTGTTGTCTGCCGTGTGATGTTAAATTTGCATAATCATGAAATGGTTTTCATGTTCAGAGTTCTGAGAAAGTCTGACCAATAAGTTCAAGCTTACTTTTTCTTCTTCATTATTATTTTAAAGTATTTATTTATTTTAAACAAGGGTGTAAACATTCAGTGCAGATGGCCTCTTCCCCCCCAGCGAGAGGGAATCTGTTTCTTTTTCTGCATGTCGGAGTTTCACCAGCCTGGGGTATGGAGGAGTCCTTGAGGTAGTTGCCAAACGAAAGTCCAAGCCTTCAGGCACACTTGGATCTTTTCACTTTTAAGTAAGGCCATCATTAAAACATGAGCAGACATAATTGCATCATAGCGCTGGGCAGAACTGCAGGCAGGTCTGGATGTCCTTAAGCATAAGGATTTAAAATATGTTGGCCTGATATTCATTGCCTTCTTTCTGCAGCTCTCCATGCACAGTACCAAAATCAGAAACTTTAGCCTTGTCTTTTACAACAATAAAGTTAGTTTGTAGGAGTTGCAATGAGATGCACTACAAAGCTGAGAATACCCAGAAGACTCCATTATGAAACCACAATGTTTAATTTTAGGCTTTTAAACCCAAATGAAAGTATTATAATGAAAGCCACTTGTTTCATAGGTGTGGAGCATACCAAAAATGAACCAATTTCAGTGGGACCTCAGTTAGCCTGAAAAATCAGGCAACTAAATTTGACTTTCAGGAAACACATTTGAATGCTTTGCCATTAATCTTCTGTCTGTCATGTCTGATTTAAATGTAAAATCAGATTTTCTCCCCAACTTGAAACTTGCTTTCATCAGCAAAAGGAAATTATCCAACTTTCTTAGATTTTTCAAAGACTTTAACTTGCGGAGAAATAAAGTCCACCAAAATTAGAGCAAGGGGAATTACTGATAAAAATGTAAGATAAAGTAGAATGATCATATCTCTCAGCCTTTTTATGCTCATTACATAAAGTGAGGCTCAAAAAACACACCCTTGCAGGAGCATGGCAAGGAGGGCTGGTCAGAATTTTTCCATAAAGTGATTTCTCTTAATAAGCTTTATGGGAAAATTAATAGGTTCTGCATATCCCCATCTGTGGAGAAGTATATATTCATCAGGAACTGAAAGTAGAGTTGCCATGAAACTCTGCAGTGCTATTTCACCAAAAAAGGGTTGGCTTTTTTACAAGAAATACAATGCTATCTTGAAAAAAACTACTGTATTTGATGATTAGTGGTACATAAGAGGCTAAACTGTAAAGGAGATAGACTCCTAACTCACCCCACAAAATCCTTTTCCTATGAACACCAGTTTTCAGACCAGAAGTTTAAGATTCTTCTCGGGACAAAATACCCATATCTAGGTGTTTCAATATTAGCTGGACGTCTAAGCTTCCTGTGTAGTCAATGAAGATCTAGGACAAGATATGGTTGAGTAAACAGCAGGATGCAGCATCTTTTTAGATGCTATTAGGTATGCCATCATCCACTGTTGCTTTAAAGGGTACTGTTCTCCTGTAAGCCCTCTGCATTACCTGTTCACCTGACAGAGATGTCTTGTTACCATAGGGCATCTCAAATAGCACAGAACACACATTTTTACTCAGCTTGATGGAGCCCTCAGTGTAGCCAGAAGAATGGTACAGCTCACCATAAAGGAGACACGGCCATTTCATGTGCTAAATCATTCTCCAGACTTCTCTGTATGGAATAAAGCCCCAGGGCTCAATTCAGTTGCCTAAACATTGGCATCTAGTGCCATGTGAGGTACACAAGGGTAACGTGCCTGGCGTCAAAACACCTAGAAGCAAGGTGGACCTAAGTCCTGTGTGATATCTAGCAAATCTGTGCAGATGTTTCAGATGTCATAGGACATCTCAAATCACTGTAGACTCTTATACGTAGGAAACTACATTAAGTACCCTTTGATGGTAGTGGAGTTTAGGCGCTGTTGATGTATCCATCTACAAGTTGACACCTACGCTTATGTCCCTTAATATCAGATTTTGTCCCATTCTGGTATTTTCTACAGTCTTGTTCAACATTTGAGAACATTAAAGTTTACTATCCTTGCTCTTAGCCCTACAGATCATTTCTGAGACAATCTCTGTAAGTTTTCACAGTAGTATTCCCACTTTATTCTTCAGGGTTTATTGAGCTATCAGATGAACACAGTACTATTCCTTTTGCTCAGGAGTAAAAAGGTTCAAGGACAGCAGGCCGGAACATTTTTTTTCTATTCAATCCTTTGTTAAACTTACTATATGCATCTACCTGACATGAATGATTACAGATATTGCCAATGTTTAAAATAGATAAACTGGTTTCTTTTGCATGCAAGATCATAAATATTTTTAGTATGTCTTGGTATAGTCAGTTTCCCAAATCAAGACCCAGAAGATCAAACAAGCAGTGTAAAATCATGAGATACTATAACTAGTAATGATATATTTGAATTTCCTTTTTCTTGCTTTCTGTTATTGTAAGCTCCATCACATTTTCATTTCTCTGGCCTTATGAAGACTAGAAATGATGATAGAATGCACACAAAATCTTGAAATCACCTGACTCCTGAAAGGACTTGAAAGGGCTAAAAATACTCTTATTTATATGCTACTGCTGATCTTGTTTTTACTAATATTAAAAACATGACTTAGGATGATGATGATGATTATTATTTTTATTTTCCTGGTATGCCAGGCATTTCTAAAAAAAAAAAATTAAAGTGAGGTATGTTTATCTCTTTTTAATGCTAAATTAAAAAGATCCAGATATTACTACAAGTCCAAACTTCAAGAGTCCAAACTCCAAGAGTCTAGTGGTATTATTAATTGATGTCTGCAAAATAGTCCTTGTAAATATTTAATTACCATTTTCCTCTCATTACTAACTGGGGATAAACATAAATTCCTGCTTTGAAAAGTGCCTGGAGACTGATGGATAAACATTCTAAAAGCGAGTTATTTGTTAATAGCCTTTGGGAGACCTTTTATAAAAGACTGGGCCACTCCCAATCTGAAATGGAGAGATATTTCCAAACAGAGCTCTCGTTTTGGTTAGGACTCCCATATGTTTGGTGTCTTCCCTAGGATACAGTCTTTCCTAGCAAACATGGTTCCCATGTCCAGCAGACAGAAAGATCACTCTAAGAGATATCTTGGAGCCTTTCTCATTGTTTAAACACTTCTGGATCTGCAGGTGGAAGCCAGGCTGGGTGCCCAAAACATCTCGAGTGGCTGTAGATGCATATGTAGATACATATGAAATGCTCCTCTAAACTGAGATGAGATTAACACACTGTAGCTCTGCCTGGCAACTGCATTAATGCATCATTTCAGTAGCTGTTGAGGAATACCACTGAAATTCAGCTACTTTTCAGTGCAGAAAAACGACAGGAAAAATTCAGTGTTATCTTGAAAAAAACAGCTCATTTGGATGAAAAGTGCAACAGGGTAAATCTATACTAGTAAACTCAACACCACCAGGGCAACGTTGTTGAAAATTGACTATTTTTACTATTAATTGGTTAGGATGATCTGTGAATTTAGCCTGGCTGAACTAGCCCTATGTGAACATTTCCAGGGCATTGTTTGGGCATTAGCATTGACCAGGGAATATTCCCAACATCCACCCCGTTGGATGGTCAGAGGGCTTAGTAGCATGGATATGGCCAAACCATGCCAACTGTGCGGAGGGTCAGAGATTGCACCCTTGGCATTGCTCGATTTCCTGGTATGGATGTGGTCATACATCCACGTAGAATAGCCAGGTCTTGTTCAAGAGTCTGATCTAGAAGAGTGAATAAACCACACAGAACTGGTTTTATTTACCTGGGAAGGGACAAGCCAAACCTTCTGGGACTGGAAAAGCAGCGATGCTGGAGAGCCTAGGGCACGGATCCTCTCTTGCCTCTCTGAAGTCAACAACACTGTGTCAATCTGCATCAGCCGAGGATCTGTCCCACGATGTTTCAGAATGGAGACTCCTACCAAACCCAACCTTTGAAGCTGTCTGTAGTCTGCTCTTCAGCTCTACTCTTTTCTTTTCTGTTTCTCCCATAGGTAATAAATAGTTTAGGGAGCAAATCTTGAATTTCACCATAGCAAAATGAGTGTACTGTAAACTCTTCTATGTATGTGAGTGCATTTATATTTATGTGCATGTGTGTATTTCTTTTTCTGTCTCCTTCCCATTTGTAGTTTGATCACTCATGGTTTTGGAACTCCTGCAATATGTGCTGCCCTAAGCACTTTCCAAACTGTTCTCAGTGAAATGCTGAACTACTTGGAAAAGCACACATCGCACAAAAACGGAGGAGCGGCGGAATCCGGCCAAGGACACGCCAACTCGGAGAAAGCCCCCCTGCGGAAAACTTCAGAGGCTGCTGTGAAAGAGGGCAAAACAGAAAAGACAGACTAGCTACATCAAACAGAATCTATTTCAAGAGAGTCTTGCTGCTGATATTTTTTTTAAATATATATATCATTGAGGGCGATTTATCTCCAGTGGACCAAATCCAAAAAAAGGGGGAAAAAAGAAAAAAAAAGAAAAAAAATCCAAAAAAGAAAATAAAAAAGAGAAAGATTAAAACAGAGAGAAAGAGAGAGCGAGAGAGGAAAGTATTCAACCCTAAGAACAGCAGTGTACAGTAATTGTGTGATGAAATTGTCACTTTTTTAAAATTTATGTTGCTCTAAACTACTTTTTCGTGCACGTAGTATTTGATTGTTCTGAATGATACACTAACACTGTTTTTTATAAGCACTTCTGGACTTGGCTGAGGTGGCACATGAAATTTGAAGCACTTTCTTCTCCGGCAGCAGAGTTAGGGCCAGTGCATCGGTTGTGGGGCACGCAGTTCCCACATCCTGACTTTGCTTGCATGCTGGATAGATTGAAAGAAGGGCTTCCTCTGATCCATCGGAAATGCCTGATCTACTCACCATTGGGAAAACAATATGGAAACCTGGCAAAAGAGGAATTCTTGGGTCGTGGGACAAATGAACCGTTTGGTGTTTGGGGGCTGCTCATCCCCATGTGGGAATGTATAATAAAGCTGCACTGGAATGAGGCCAGAACCTGTTGGGAATCTGTCCTGACCATTCAAGCAGCAACCGTGGTGTCTCTTGTGAAAAGAGCATGGCAGACTAAAATGAAAAAAAACCTTGATAGTTTCAATAAGAGCCCTGATCCCTCTGTGAACTTCAGATTAAATGACAGCATGGGCTTCTGTCCTCTACCTTCTCAGCCCCTGGTCCCACAACACTGCAGTCTGCCATACCTGGGTCTCTGTTCAACAGGATCAGTGCAGGCAATTGGAGTCACCTTTTGTGTTGCCTTGATTTTATGATGCTTTTTTTTCTTCAACAGCTTGTTTCTGCAGCTTTATTGTCTTTAGCAATGCAGCTGAGGTGCAGAGGTCTAACAGAATCCACTCAGTTACCAAAAATAAAATAAAATAAAATAAAATAAAACCAAACTGACAAGTAAGACAGATTGGCTTGGTCCACAACAGCTAAGTGGTAATAACCTTGCTAATGTACTTTTGAAATATTACTTTACCACCTACCACACATCCTCTCACAGAAAACATTGGAGGCATAGTTTGAGCTCAGGCCTCTCTGAGTCAAAAGATTTTTTCCAGCCACATTCTAACTTCTTCTTCAACAAGACTTTTATTCCATTCCTGTTCTTGTTTCTCTGACATCACTTTATTGAGAAAGTTAGGAAGGATTGGTATTACAGGGTGGGGTTATGCTGGCCATCTAAGCTCCTTTTAAGATCATCAAACCCAGACTTTTTCTTCCAAGGGACAATTAATCTCTTTCTATGGTAGGAAATAATATAGTTGTCCATGTGTAAATGTTTAGAGCCATTTGAGATGTTTTAGGATATCTAAGACAGCCACAGAGTTTTGACAGATATGACATGAAGCCTATAGGAGAACTGGACTCACCTGGAGGAGGAGCTGGAGGATCCCAGAAGACAGCACTAGATAACTATGGGTGGCCACTTGACTTGCACACCAAGTTCCTAGGACAGGTAGAAGGGATCATCTGGAAGTGCCTGTCATTCTCCACAGATAATAGTTGGAATGTAACAGTGGCATTTTGCATTGTACATGGCTACAACTGGATTAATCACCCTCCTCTCCCTATAATCAGTGGAGAGGAAAAGGCACTTGTAGTATGCAGTTTATCTCACCTCAAAGTAATGATGAATCATGCCCTGAAAGTGTGTACTTTTCTCAACTAGGTGTAAAGGAAGCCAAGAATAGAAGCGCTCATACACATGTGTCTACATCATAGCTTTCTAGAGCTAGTTAGCACGCATTATATCTTGGATGACCAGCTTTAGACTAAACCTAGGGACAATGACAAATATCTGACGGCATTTACAGCCATGATGTAGGGAGTCAAACTGAATTAACAAGATCAGCCTTGCCTTCTAAATGTATGGAAGGAAATAGAGCTCTTATGGTGTGATGCTCTTCCTCTTGAGGTCAGTAAGGACATTGTCATCATGGTGAGAAAACACGCCAGGAATGAGTCCCTATTTCCTTGCATAAGGAAATCTAAAAAAGAAAAAAAAATTTCTATGATTTTGCCCAGATTTGTCCTTGCTCACAGTAGGTATATAACTTAGATACCTACTTTAGTGCTATTTAGGCACCCTTTATGCATTGAGGGAAATAGGTATATCTCCATGGACTCCGCCTCCTTAAGACACTGAGATGAGCTAAGTGCCTAACAGAACTTAAACTTTACTGAATGACTTTTTCACTCCAGCGCCTCTGGAGAAGTGTTAAAATCAAATGAATGATCCTCTGAGATGTCTTCAACAGAAACATTGTGGAACTGTTCTAGAACATGAAATACTTGAGTGTGAAAGTAGGTAACTATGATTAAAAGTGAAAAGGAAGCTCATTCTGCTTTTTCTATTGCCCAAACTGAGGGAGATAAAAGGAGGGAGGGAGGGGGGAATCAAAAGTTTGACTATGTCAGACATGCAGATTTGCCACATGAAAAGGTACTGTAAAGCAATTTAATTGTGGTCCTCTCCTTCAAGATGTGGATAAATTTAAATCAGGTTTTGATGGAGGGAAAAAAGAGAAGAAAAAAGTTTTTTAAATCCTTCTCAATTTTATTCAATGAAATATCAGCCTTCTGTAGAAGGGGGAATGACTGGCTGGGTAGATTTTTCTGTGAAACTGTTGAGAAAGCAGCATTTTATTACAATCAAATTCAAATGTTTGATACTGGAAATAATATGTATACAGCATTTTTTGAAATATTTACCTATTCAGGATATGGTCCAAGGTCCCAACAATAATTTATTTAAAGACTTGCATCTTTTGTTGTTACATAATCACCACGAGCCTCTGCTCTGCAGGCAACAAATTATTTTTGACCTGATTTTTGACCTTTGAGCTATTAATATTAATAAACCTGAGCACTCTTGAAGCCCCAGAACTTCCAGCTTTTGACTGAATAACCACTACATATTTTTGGTAAGGTTCAATACAGATCTAATTCAACCTGATGAAACTGCTATATAATCTTACCATTAAGAGGCTACCTGCATTTACATCCCAAACTTTCTGGGTTTTCCTGTAGTATATTAGCACATTTTAAAAGCAAAATTCTTTTTAAAAAGTAGCTGCAAGTTTGCTGATATTCACAGGCTCTCTGGTTTTTATTTTTCATTGTACTCAGTAATTTTATTGAGAGAAAAAAATAATTATTACTGCCTTTTCTGCTGAACTAGCTATCAGAGGAGTTTGGTGTCAAAATGCCTTTGGTTTTTGAAATTGGAACTTTCAGTGTGGTTTTAAGCAATGAATTCACTGATGTTCCTGTTAAAATCTCAGCCTAAGGTCTCATCCACTTGTACCTGCACAATGTTTCCATGATGTCTTTTTTTTATTATTTTCTTAGCCCTTGTCTCTATGGAAATGTTGCCATCTCAAAACACATTCATGAATTAGATCAGCTGGAAGGAAGGGCATGGTTCGAAGTTAGTGAGTGTTCACTGGTAGCAAATTCAAGTATATTTGTACCTTTTTGACTTTGAAATTAATCTGATCTGAAAAAAAAGTTCTTCCTTTGAGAGATCATGGAATTGTTTATTCCATTCAGGTCAAAAATGTCAAAGGAGTACAGAAAATTGTCCAAACTTCCATGGCCAGGGCAATGAATCACTATGATTTTCGAAACCCTGAAAACAGATTCACAGCTCAAGTGCTGTCTGAGTATTTGGATCCTGTTGTACTTCAGCCCATTGCTGAGCTTTGTATGCATTACAACTTTCCCACCACCAATCTCAAAACATTTTAAGTCCCTGATCTTACTTCTTATACTAAGCCCTGAAACATTTGATTCGCAAAGACCAGCTGTTGATTCTTGGATTTATTAGCAAATTACTCATGAAGTAAACACACTGACTAACCACATGCCTTTCTTTCTAGAGCAAGGTGTTACTCGCTGTGATACAAACAGCTCATGTGTTGACTAAGCTTAGAAGGTAAGTCTCTGGCAGAGCTAGGAGTGACATTCTCTCCTCCAACCTCTGCCCTAAGATTTGGATCTCTGTTCACACAGTCCTCCATTAGTATCAGTCCATGGCAGAGATGTGTAGTAAAGGGAGAGTTTTATGCAGATGATGAGAACTGGAACAGCATTTGTATGGCCTGTAAAGGGGAGTGAACCACAGACATGCAGTGATGACCCTGCCACCTACAACTGAAGACTGTCAAGAATTTTGTCCTTCATGCTGCCATCTTAAACCCTAACTCCTTCTAGGTGTCATTCTGTTGCCTTGGAGAACTGGCACAAGGGGTGAATTTGGACCTTTAATTTACTTCTTTTTTAAAGATAAACTCCAACATTCATTGGGAAAAGACTTCAGCTCTCCAAATCAACAAGGAATCTGCTCTTTGAAGCTTCTCTTTAACTTTTCCTAAAAACAAAAAAATCTGCTATGAAGCAGGCACAATGTATAGTCCTTCCAAATCCTGGACCTCTGTGTAAATATTCCCCCAGCTCATCTCTTCCTTTGAACGTGACTCAGTGGCACAGCTGCGGCTCACAATTTTCCAGCAAGGCTGAAGAAGGGCTGCTTTATTGTCCTAAGAGCCAATTTCTCTAACTGCTTTTGTTTGTTTGTTTGTTTCCTAATACCAACAAGCAGTTTTGGTCTGAGATGTCTTAGGTATCCAAAAGGGCTGCTGATGAATTCCAAGGTCATTTGCCTTTCGTTTATCCTTTGGAGGGATAGTTCTGCTGCTCTAATTCTTTACTTTTAAGGACAAGAAAAAACAGCATTAATAGAAGACACAAGCCTGCAACACAAGGAAGAATCCATAAACATAATTATACAGGAACTGTATTTATACAAATATCCTCTGCCTCTGCCCTCATTACAGGTCCAACAAGACTTCAATTACAGCTGTGTGGGTAATGGGGGAGGAAGATAAAGTAATTTTCCTTTGCCAGGTGAAAGTCATTTGGAGAGGTCTGATCTTTTTTTATCGCTATTCTTTACTTTTCTTTATTTTGTACAATTACTTCTGTTCTGTACAGCAGCTGTTGTGATTGTATTTAAATGTGAGTGCGCACTTGGTCACCAACAAACAATGTCCTACTTATTGGTTTGGGGTTTTAGTTTGTTTTGGGTTTTTTTCCTTCCACTTAATTTAACTTAATTTATAATTCAGTGGTGAAAAACATAATCTTTTATATTTCTATTTCCTATACAAGCTACCTGTTTTACATGAGTCTATGAAGATAATGGCCACATTTGATCAAACATTTCACGGCAATAAAATCTATGTTGATTTAACCCTGATTTGTCTGGTGCTTGAAAATAATTTCCATCTCTGGATAAATAAAGACAGTTAAACCTGGCTAGGAACCGGATCTATGACATTACAAGACCTAGAACTTCCATCCAATAGGTAAGACATACAAAGCAGAGGAACAACAATAATGCTATTCCCATGTTACAGCAAGGAAATAAGTTTATACAGAGATTAAAGGTGGGATTTATCCCACCTAGTTGTAGCTATATTAAATAGTTAACTCATCTAGAATCTGTTAACCAGATTTAATGCTTGTTGCATCAAGAGAAAGATATAATGCAAGGCAATTTATGCTGTCCTAAAGCAGGAATCCAAACAAGTTGGGATGATTTACATTAGGTTAGTTTCTCTCAGCTGACCACAGCAGAAAAGTGGTTGGAATCCTAGTCCCTATCCATTGGCAACGGACACAACCTAGAAAACTTGCTAACCCCAGATACTTAATATTTAGATGACCAGACTACATTGAGATGTATGCCCTCAGAAGTGCCTTGATGATGATTGCATAGAAAGGCTGTGACAATACTGGCAATCAAATCCACATCTCCACAGTCTCAAATTAATTCTTTAATCTTCTCCCTGAAAGCTTATGGCAGTTCATTGCCAACTCCTACTTCAGCCAAGGGTGTGGGTTCACTGCCAACACTCCCGCTCTGGAATTTGATCCCAGTGTTGTGGCACAAGGTTTGACTCTTCCCAGGCAGAAACAACAAGAGTCAAAAAGAAGGCTTTAGATGTAAATAGCATCCTCTTTCAGGTATGACTTGAAGAAACTCTAGCTTAGATGTTTAGCCAAACTTTCCAAAACAAAAGGATCTGAAAAGTTTTACTGAAAAAAAAAATCCAAAAATATGTGGGTTTTTAAAGCAATTTCCTAGACATGCTCAGTTTCAAAACTGTTTGGGAACCTGATGACAACCCTTCTTTCTGTGTTTTTTCAGTGCTTGCAGAAATGGCTTTATGAGTAATTCTAGACAACGACACACCAAGGGCAAAGCTGCAATGGCAGAAACTTCAGAAGGATTCCAGGCGAAAAAGGAAATGGTTTGGGAGGCAGTTCCCTCATGTTTAAACTTGGTTTATCCAACCCCCACCTCTGTTCCCTAACAAATGAACTCTCAATAATTAATATTACCCCTCTAATCTTCTGGGAAATATGATTTCCCAGGTGATATAGTGAATTCCTCTGATCAGTTCTGTATGTGCTCTTCTCCAAAGTCAGAGGAAACACAACTGTGACAAATTCATCAGTATTTTAAATACAGTCACATGAGAGGTTGCCTCTCCTATCTCTCTTCACTTTGGTGTGTAAATTTTCCACTCACTCCATTAAAATAGAAAGAAGACAAACCCACTGAGATTTGCGGAAGTGCAGTGCCCAAATACATGTCAATGTGCACAAGTAGCCTCTAATTTGTAGACACTGCAACATACAAGAAGATGAAAAGGAAAAAGTAATAGGAAAAATATCCATCTCTATCAGATTTTATATGCAAACTGCCTATAAAGAGCTTGGGCAAATTTGCATTCAAAGTAAGTGACCAGGCAAAAAAGGACCAAATCTGTAAAATGCTGAGTGTCCTGAAGCCCCAGAATTAGCAGAACCAATGAAGTATGTATGGTAATATTTGTCCACATGTTCAACAAGAGAACTCCCACTTATGTTAGAGAGGCTGGGTGTTCACTTATATTTTGCTGGAAAATCCAGTTTAGTTTCTAGGTAGGCACTAAAAGCAAAATCTAACAAAATGTCTAGCCTCTTAAGTGTTGTTTAGGTTCACCTTCCTGTAGAAAAGACATGAAAAAGAAATGAATGGGAACTCCAAGCCTTAATGGAAAGGGCATTATGCTCTGGGCACAGTTTATGTTGGTTATTTTAATGGAAAGATATTTGAATTAGTGGTATATAAATGCAGCTTCTGAAGCAACTCAAAATGTGAAGCTTTTGGAGAAAGGATTACTTGGCTTACACCACAGCATGGGACAGAGTTCTGCTCATTCGGGATCTAGTGTACTAGGCAGACCCACACAAAGGCAGTCAAGATATAGTTCACTGTCATTTCATACCAAGAGACATACTGGAGGCATGAATCAATCACCCACATATAAGCATCAAGTGACATTTTAGACAGCCCTGTCTATCCTGCCTGGCTTCCCACTGCTTCTCCAGAAGGATCAAGGTTTCACAGCTTCACTATATCTGTCAGTCCTTTGTGTATATCTTGGATACTCAAGGAAACCTGAAATAGTACCGGGCATCACCTTTCAGCAAGCATACGTGTACAGTACACTCTACACATACAGTCTACGCTCACAGTAGTACCCCTTCGATTCAGTGGCCCACACCTAGGCATCTGCTGCCATCTCAGCAGCCCAGGAGTATTCTGCTTGGTGTCCATCTGCCACTCCAGAAGAGAACAGGCTTCCCACAGATCCCTGTGGATCCATCTTAGCAATGTATATAAATACCTGACGGGGGGGAGTAAACAAGACAGAACCAGACTCTGCTAGGTAGTGTTCAGTATCAGTACAAGAGGTGATGAGCACAAATTGAAATACAAGAAACTCCACTGAAACATAAGAAAAAGTTTTTTGCGGTGATTTTCTTTGAACTCTGGATGAGGTTGCCCAGAGAGGTTGTGGAGTCTCCATCCTTGAAGATACTCAGAGGCTGACAAGACACGGCCCTGAGCAACGTGCTAAAGATGACGTGCTTTGAGTAGGGCAGGTGGACTAAATGATCTTGAGGCTCCCTTTCCAACCTCACCTGGTCTGTGATTCTGTGAACCCTTTGCGCTCAGTTCACTTGACCACACACAGGCCCTAACAGTTTTTGAAATAAATAAGGTAACCTGCCTAGTCTGTATGCACTTTTGCAGAAAGGACGTGTGTCACATTTTCCAGCCTCACTCTGAATCCTTAGATACTCTAGTCCATAGATGCATGAAACTGGGAAAAGTGCAGCTGCCTTGCATTTAGTTACGTCTTGGTACCTGTGCCAACACAAGCCAATGTACTGGTGGCACATGCACAAAGAGCTTCATCACCCTATGAAACTCAACTTCTCCATCTAAAGCCTTGGGACTGGACATGTAATGGCAAGAGGATGAGTCCCATTACTGTTATCACCTACAGCTATCTAGTTTTCACATATTTTATTATTATTATTATTTGTTAATTAATGCATTTAACACAAATATTAATGAACCACTCTGGGCCATCATTATGGCCAGCTAAATTAAGGAGTTATCAAAGCACTGAGCCTTTGCCAATTAATATACACTGTGAAGCCAGTAATAAAACTACACAGAAAATTAGGAATGGTCAGTAGAGAGCATATTAGTGGAATTGGATGCACTGTGAATAAACTGCTGGAAGTATGCCAAGATATTATCACCTTATTTGTCAAACTTGGATCTGGGAAATAAGTGGGAAAACTTTCCCTTGAAAATTGCCTATGTTATGAAAATAAGAATGAAAGACAAACAAACAACCCTTTATTCACCAGAAAAAATGTTGCACAATAAACTAGGGAAAGATGTATCAGAGAAACAGCTTAAAAAGCAAAATAATGATTTTGATTCAGATTGAAAGGGACTAGGATGAAGTTTCTCTCCCTTTACTCCTGTCAATTGAAACTGAAAGTAGAAATGCTGTGTGACAAAACCACTTTTGAAAACTGCATCAGAAGAATATAATGCTTGTGGTGGCAGCAAGTGTTCTGAGTAAGCAAAAAAGCTTCCATGCCTTCCTAATGAGCCGGTAGCAGAAGAAGGTGCTGTGGATCCAGTCTTGTCATTTTGGAACAGAATGAAGAGCAAGATATGACTGACCTTTGCCTACTTTTCATTGTTACCACAGCATCAGTTTTTAACTCCCTTTAATCTGCCTTCCACTGAGCCCTTAAACGAAACCACAGCTTTGAACGGGTCCCTGGTTTTAGACATAAAAGCCAAGCATCTATTTAGACTGGTTGTTTAGAGCATCTCCATTGATGCAGAGGAAACCTAACTTCACTAAATAACTAACTTTTAAGTAGAAAGAAAAAAAAAACACCAAACACTAAACTCACCTTCAGTTAAAATTAAATGAGAGAAACTTTTCACCATTAGTTCAGCTCAGAATTGAATTGGTGCCCTTGAAGAAAGAGTTGTAGTGACCTTATCTGTAGTCAATCCTGTCCTCCAGTTTTACAGGTTCAATTCATCCAACAGACTGGACAATGTTTTCAATTGCAGTTCATTAGCTGGTATTACAGCCGGAGCTGTATCGCAGCTGGTATTACAGCTGGAACTCTGCTCCAGATTCTTGACTGTTATTAACCTGCTTAGCTAGATTCAAGGTTGTTGTCTTGAGAAAAAAAGAATCAGATCACCTCAAAAACAGTTGTTGCATAAACACATGCAAGAATCTGCACATGAAAAATATTCTTCGTGACAGCCAACAAGCTCATAGCAAAACTACACCAGTGGGAAACGAAGTAATCACGGATGAAGCTCTGAATGATTTTTTTGTTTGGTTGGTTGGTCGGGGTTTTTTCATTAGTGCTGCTCAACAGTGCTTGGACTGATCTCTGGTCCTGAGGCCAACTGTCATGGTCTGGCCATACCTGTGCAATTAAACTTTAGCTATAAACTGTACAGGGAATTGTCCCTAGCCCTTGCTGAAAAGGCATTTCCACCAAATAACCAAGGGAGTGATGGGTTCCCTGTCATGCAGCATCTTCTGCAAGACACGCAGGCAGCAAGACCAGATGATCTAGATGCTCTTTCAGCTATTTCAAGCAAGAAAAACAGTATTTGGGGCAGTGAATATATTTCAGTCTGTATTTATTGGTACATATGTTTGCAGGTCTATGCACATTTCCTTATTAATTGCTTGCCAATTAATTAGCTGCATTCTATTCGGTACTCATTCAATTAGGATAGTAGGAGATGGATTTTGACTATCCAATCTGAGCTGCTATTAGTATCTTCTGGGTAGCCCCTCTCAGAAGTCTGTGATCTCAGCTTTCATAAGTAGCTTCTTGCCACTTATCTGCTCCTTTAGAGTAGTTGATTATGTTTCATTACATAAAATGTTCCTATCAGTCACTTCTGACACATAGATAATCTTAAACTTTGTGCAAAGTGCAGCAAAGACAGCCTGCCCTGAGGAAGATCATTAAAAACTTTCCATAAAATATCTGCACATAATTTAGATCAGACAAATCTACCACTGCAACTATCAACCAAGACCGTATGGTAAGAGGGACAAATATGAAGCCAAAGCCAGAAGAAGCCAATGACCCATTAGCTTTTGAAGTAACCTACACATATCTTTTTTATTTTATAACATTAAAGTGTTAGAGAATTATGATGTGGCTCTCCTGTAGGTCCTATATTATCTCTGTCAGCCCCATATTTCAGGGATACTTGCCAGGATTAGAGGAAACCTCAATGGGGTGGACATACTCAGGCTCTAAGGTGTTCATGTGAAAGGCTGCATCTACTGTAGCTGCTGAATGACCCCAAGATCTAGATAAAAGAGTAGACACAACTCATAGACAAAGTAAACAGGTATATTATTCAAGTGATGACGATGATTGTCAGGCAAGATGATCTGTTTAACAAACTAATCTAAATAATAACAACAATAACAACAACAATAATAATAACAGTAATAACAGTAATAACAGGAAGACTACAGCCAATGTGTTTGTATTCCAAAATGCTAAAGATTTCTTCTAATTTTAGTTGCACTCTAATAATACTTAGGATGAGAAACAAAAGTGTGATTCACTGAATAATATTTGAAGATTATTATATAAAGTGTTTTTATTATTTACAATGGGGAACAATGGGCTTTCTTTTATCTCCCTTAAATGCCAGTTCAAAGGGAACCTCCTAGTTTCTTGCTTTCACCTAGTTACAGAATACCCCAAAAGAGAGACAATTCCTTTTATTTTCCAATATCACACTACAACCTTGACTTCCAGTACTCAGTACCTTGGGGCTATCCTAATGACCCTATTCAGCCTTTATGTGAGTCAATAACAAAATCCCCACGGACTTCAACAGGACCAGGATTAATTCCAGACAGTTCTGTTTATTAGCAATATTTTTGCCCCTTATTCTATAGGATTTCTTCTTGTACTCCTCACAAATGTGAAGTTGGCAGAGTGATACAGCGTGACTTTTTCCCTTCAAAAGAGGTGGTTGCACCCAGACTGCACAATAGGAAAGGTCTCTGACACGTGCTCCCTTGCTTGGGAGACTGCTAGTTAGTCCAAGCCAAAACTTTGCCAGGAGCTGTTCTAGCATTCTAAGAGTATGGGAGATTGGTAGAGATTGCAGGGCAGTGCTCAAGCTGTTTAGTGTTTTACTATTCCTTCATAACTCCCCAAAATTCCCATTCTCAAAAACTATAACAAAACTGGATTCTCTTCAGCCCCTGAAACCCAAATGACTGTTCCCAAACACCTCCTGTCCCCCCAAAAACCTGTCCTACAACCACACTGCATGTCCACTACATGGTTGAGCAGCATTCCGCCTGCTTCTAGGAGGAAGACCATGATTCACAAGAGTCTGTATATACTTACTGACCTACAAATTTCAATTTGTATTGCTTGTACATTTTAGATGTGTATGTTATCCATGAGTTTTCATGAGGGGTTTTTTCTGTATTTCTACTCTGCAGAGAATGAGTAAGATCAGTATAAGTAGTTGTTCTGATTTCGCACCCATTGAGGGGACAGGTGGCACAAGGAGTGGAAATGTTTCACAGTCTTTTTCAGGTGATTTTTTTTTTCTTACAACTGTCTAACACTTGTTTGTTTTCAATACTCCATTTGAAAGCCACTGTTTTCATTTGACTTCCAGGTTCACAAAACCTGAAGAATAAGAAAAAAAAAGTCCTATTTGTTAGGTGAGATTTTCATTTTAAAGTGTGTCCAGATTTTGCTCTATACACACGAGTACTTGCGTGAAGATTATATTAGTGTGTATCAATCCAGTGTAAGACCAGTATCAAACCAGACCAGCAGGTTCAGTAACCTGTCTCTCACAGCAACTATTACTAATGCCTCAGAAGAAGATAACAAGCACTATGAGTAAGAATAAAGGAGTAACTTCATCTGTGGTTGCTCAATATCTTAGAATATGACAAACATCTGAGGAGTTTTCAAAGAAATGATCAGCTGTCTGGAAAATAAATATTTATTTTTTTTTATAACTTGGTGAAGCATAGAATCTAATTTGTTACTAAAATTTTAAAAATATGAACAGAAAAATCCACATAATTAGATGCTTAACAGTCTGGCACCAGTTCTGTTCCCACTAATGAATTATCTGACTGAGGACTCAATTAATAAAAAAATTAAAGCAGGATAATATAATTAATACTAATCGATATGGGTTTACAGAAAATAGATGCTGTCAAATGAACTTGTTTTTCTTCCTTTTAATGAGATTACAGATTTGATTGACTTCTAGAGCACATTTAACTTGCAACCACGGGGATGTTGATTACAATTATAACAATTAGGCAAAATACTAAATGCATTAAATAGATCTAAAGCTATCTATTTGAACCTAAAATAGATGAAGAAGAGAGAATCATGACTAAGCGTGTAAACTCCTAATAGAGTTTCAGGTTTCAGTTCCTGCCCTGACATTAATTTATATTCTCACCAGTGAGAAATTTGCGTATCTAAGAAGAAAATACATATCTTTTCCCTGTGAGATAGTGGAGTCTGCTCTGGAAAGCAGTGATTCTGAAAGGCAATTGCTGGTCATAGGCAACAATCCACTAAGTATGAGCTTGAACTTGAGGACAGAAAGGCAAGCGTGTCTTGTATCTAAATAAACAAAATGATATAATGTACTTATTCATAAAGGTCATGTTACATCCGTCATAGACATGAAGCAATGGCAGGTGGAATATTATGCTCCTTTCTGATATGTCCCTTTCAAGAAAGTTGTTGGTGAATTGAATAAAGTGATGTGGCATCACTGATGTCATGCCAAAGCATTGCCTGAAGCTTTGCAGAAAATGACCTAGGGTCCTGGTGGACACCAAGTTAAACATGAGCCAACGATGTGCCCTTCCCATAAAAGTGGTAAAATGATATCCTGGGCTGCATTAGGAGTGTTGGAAGCAGGAGGGAGGTGATCATTCCCCTCTACTCAGCACTGGTGAGGCGGCACCTGGAGTACTGTGTCCAGTTCTGGGCTCCCCAGTACAAGAGGGACATGGACATACTGGGGGAGAGTCCAATGAAGGGCCACTGAGGTGATTAAGAGTCTGGAGCATCTCTCATGGGGAAAGGCTGAGAGAGTTGTGAAAGTTTAGCTTTGAGAAGAGAAGGCTCAGCAGGGATTTTATCAATGTATATAAATACCTGACGGGAGGGTGCAAAGAGGACGGTGCCCAGTGCCAGGACCAGAGGCCATGGGCACACACTGAAATGCAAGAGGTTCCCTCTGAACATCAGGAAACACTTTTTTACTGTGAGGATGACTGAGCACTGGCACAGGTTGCCCAGGAATGTTGTGGAATCTCCCTCCCTGGAGATAATTCAGAAGTCATCTGGACATGGTCCTGGGCAACCGGCTCTCAGTGGCCCTGCCTGAGCAGGGGGGATGGACAAGATGACTTCCAGAGATCCCTTCCCACCTCAACCAGTCTGGGATTCTGTGAAGTATAAGAGAATCTACCATATAATGAAAGACACAGCAAGCTTAATTAATTCATCTTAATAACAAGGTGATATAGACAACTGAAAAGAGTTAACAGATGATACACCCAACCAGAAGATGTTACTTGTTAAGATTCAAGTTCAAGAAAACAGATTTGTATCTTTATCAGAGATAGTGATTAAGAAAGGAACAATTCATTAAGTTAGGCAAAGACTTTACAGCCATGGCCTTAAAAAGTAAAACCAAGACAGTATTATTATTAATTCTTCTACAAGATACAATGCAGCTCATTCAACAGTTAATCCATGGAGATCTTCTGGCCCGTGTTCTGCAAGAGTTAAATTAACTGAGCAATTGCAGCTTTTGTTTCTATGAAGCTGTGACCGTCCCCCCCCTTCCTGGTCTATCTGTGGCTATTTTCATGACTTACACAAGATAGATTGGCTGCTCTATTTTATACTAATTCCATATTCAGAGGATACACAAATGGAAACCCCTAGGGAACAAGAGAAGCTGACCAAACAGGCATCACCCTTCATTTGCACAAGAGATCCTACATGGCGTAAGGAGATTTGACACAACGAGGAACTTTGCTGAATGCTGTTCTTCCTGCTGCAACATTGATCCCTTTTATTTTTTGTCAGCCAAGCATCTTCCTGATGTTCACACCTCTAGGATGTGATCAAGTTCCTTTTAATTAATTATGTGATAAGGATGGATGATTAAAAGGGAACAAGGTAAGCCAGAATGGAGCTTCAGTAAAAAAGCAGGTCTGAACCAAGGTCATGCACACGGGAGCAATGCAAGTAGAGCTGGGAGAGGGAACCGTTCTCCTGAATTCCAGTCCCCTCTCCATGATACTGATTAAGGTCCCTTATTTTATATCCCATGTATTTTGAAGGATATTTCTGTTTTATCTTTTCACTGAAGTCTAACAGATTCATCATAAACTTAGAAATAATCCTAGTTATCAGAGATTAAAAAAACAAAAAAAAAGCAGAAGATTGAAACAAGGTTGGTCACTCAGGGAACTGTGACACCGCTCTTGTGATTTCAACATGTGATAAAACCCAGTCTAAGATCCCCAAAATAAAAGTGGGCTGAAACATTTAATCATCTAGTTGAAGAAAAAAATGACCATGTTGAACTTCAGTAATGAAGACCAATGTTGGCAAAATGGAGTAGCAATACTATGAGCCTTTTTTTTAAGGAGCACTGCCATTACATTTTTAGGAAGGTATTCTGAAACTCCATAAACAAATGTGATTATCAAACTGCAGGTGCTTGAAAGTTTTTTGCAACATGGGTTCTCTTCTGGCAGCCAAATCAAATCATTAGATGTTCATTTCAAAACTGGGGGTGGGAGAAAGGTTAAAATTTGAATTTTCAGCATTCTCATTTTGATACTGGAGAACAAAATGTTTAATTTCAGAGCTGTTAAAATGATTCATTTACACTTGCTCATTCCTATGCCTTTTAGGCAGGAAACATTGATTTTTATTGTGCGTGTGCATTTATAATAATGAAAGCAATGATATACAATTACCTTAGGATTACAGCCCTAAATTGCATGTTTATATTAATATTAATATTAAAATCATATTCTATCACTAGAATGAATATTGCATGGAAGGCAGTGAGGATGCAGTTAACCTAATTCAAACAATGAGTTTGTACCTGATTTTTTAGACTATATCTGAACTATGTGCCATGAGTCTAACTGGCACAGAGTAGCTTGTACCCATATTATTAAACTCAGTCTCTAAACCAGGGTAGTCATACCCAATCTGCCTCCTGGGAATAGTGTCTGGTCTTTGCTGATTCCCAGACTGTGCTTGGGAGCTGCCTGAAATCGCTAACATGGGCCAAAACCATGCTAGGATCCTGTGAATCGTTGAGCAAAAGGAAAATTGAGTATCCAGAAATCTTCCTTGTTGCTGTTTTATTTATTAACCTAGAGGGAAGGGCAGGGAAGGGCAGGGAAGGGCAGGGAAGGGCAGGGAAGGGCAGGGAAGGGCAGGGAAGGGCAGGGAAGGGAAGGGAAGGGAAGGGAAGGGAAGGGAAGGGAAGGGAAGGGAAGGGAAGGGAAGGGAAGGGAAGGGAAGGGAAGGGAAGGGAAGGGAAGGGAAGGGAAGGGAAGGGAAGGGAAGGGAAGGGAAGGGAAGGGAAGGGAAGGGAAGGGAAGGGAAGGGAAGGGAAGGGAAGGGAAGGGAAGGGAAGGGAAGGGAAGGGAAGGGAAGGGAAGGGAAGGGAAGGGAAGAAGGGGCTTAACCTCCCTTAAAACGACAGATAATGAGTATTTTAACTTAGGACCCCACTATTACTTGGGCTAAGGTCCCTGATGGCCACAGTGCAGTTTAGGAGCAAACTGAAGGGAGCACCCAGGGAATGGTGTGACTCTGGATGTATTATGAGCAATTTTGGGAGCCTGAAATACGTTTCCCCTATAGATACAGTCTGCTGATTTTGCTATGTCTCCTTTCATGTACCCAGAATTTTTTTAACTCCCAAAAGCATTGCCGATGGTCATATTATCTGAGTGCCTCCTTCCAGAAAGCAAGTTAAGAGAATGGAGGAATTAAAAAGAAAGTGAGGGAGGATGATACTGGAGAAAAATAAAATACTCTCAAATCAGATAACAGGCCAGGTCTTAATTTTTCTTCTCTTTCCTTAAAACTGATCAACGCTCTCCTGCCATGAAATTTAAATGTTGTACCTTGAGCATAGATAAAATTAGCTCTACAGGCTGTCTTAAAATGTGAAAAGTGTATTTCCTTGTATAAATATAACTTAAGCCTTGTTTTTCAGCCAAATCACATACAAACAGTTTGTATCCACATAAACATAGCTGAATTAGATTAAACAAATAAAAATAGAATCTCCTAACTTTCTGTCATACTAAACATTCGATAAAACTGAGACCTCCTTTTAATGGCTGCAGTTTGCCTGTCCTTGATTATGTGACTCTAAGTACAGGGGCTTTTGTTTGGGAATGGGAACAATTAGGAAATAAAAAGTATATGCTTTATTCTGATGAACGAACCAGTTCCAAATGTGTCAATATCCCACATGAGGAAGTTGAAAAGATGATATCCTTATATGTTTAGTTTAAAATTTTTAAGGAAACAAGTTTAGCAACTTTTCTGTGTGTTTTGTTTGGCTTCTAGGAGGAAGAGGTTTTAGAAAGGATTAATTCTCTTTCAAAAGGTGGATGTGGAGAGGAAGGATAACCCTGCAGCTGTGACAGCAGCTCTTGGGACTCCCCAGACTCCCCTTTGTGTTACAAAGGATAAATCATCCAGTGGTAGATCGTGTATAAAGCCTTCAGTTTAACGTTGCATCACCTAACTCCTGCTTTTCCTGTCAGTCATGGAAAGCCATGAAGCTAGCACTCAGGATCCCTGTTCAAAGAGCAAAGGGAGTTTTGGGTCCTAAGACAAGGTGACACAAGCCAGCGACATGGAGCAATCCAAGCTCATACAAAGGGCCAGTAAGACATGAGCAAGGCTTTGTGCTCTCTGCCTTAGGGAGCCAAACACTTATTTGAAGTTCACTACCCCTGTCTTAAGTTGAGCACTTATATCAGATCAAAATAAAGATTAAGAGGTAGTGGCATGAGAAAAAAGGCCTGAAACACTCTTCATTCTGGGAGATCTGATTGTCATTCCTGCTCCAGAAGGTTAGGAGTATGTAGAAGAGTTCTGAAGAAGGGATGCCAAAGCTACATCTAGGTGTTTGGTGAGGCATCCCATCACATTGCCCCAAGGTCCAGGTCCTTGTTGACATCATGTACCCAGGTTTCTTGTGGAAAAAAAACAGGTAGTACAGAGGGATAAAACACCGAGACATGAGTAAGGTACCTAATTAAACTTGGGTACCAGAGTTCTCCTCGGTGTAGTAATACAGGCAATGCTTGGAGGGGTTCCCTTTTCCAAATAGCCCACGGAGCCCACGGGCTGTGCGAGGCTTGGCCTGGGAGAACTAGATTGGGAAAAACTGGACATGAGCTGGCAATGTGCACTTGCAGCCCAGAAAGCCAAGTGTATCCTGGGCTGCTTAAGTTGGGATTCCTGCCATCAATGACTGGTGGCCAAGTGAGTACCACAGATAGATGAGTGACATCTCAGCTCATTTTTTTATCACAATTAGATAAATCAGTGTGTTCAGTTTTGGGTCCCTCACTACAAGAAAGACATTGAGGTGCTGGAGCATGTCCAAAGAAGAACAACGAAGCTGGTGAAGGGTCTAGAGCACAAGTCTTATGAGGAGCGGCTGAGGGAACTGGGGGTGTTTAGCCTCGAGAAAAGAAGGCTGAGAAGAGACCTTATGTCTCTCTACAACTACCTGAAAGGAGGTTGTAGCGAGGTGGGGGTTAGTCTCTTCTCCCAAGTAGCAAGCGATAGGACAAGAGGAAACGGCCTCAAGTTGTGCCAGGGGAGGTTTAGGATATTAGGAAAAATTTCTTCACTGAAAGGGTTGTCAAGCATTAGAACAGGCTGCCCAGGGAAGTGGTTGAGTCACCATCCCTGGAGATATTTAAAAGACATGTAGATGTGGTGCCTAGGGCCATGGTTTAGTGGTGGACTTGGCAGTGTTAGGTTAATGGTTGGACTCGATGATCTTAAAGGTCTTTTCCAACCTAAATGATTCTATGATTCTATTAAATAAAAAAATGTAATTGTTTCTCCAAATAGAGAGTAGAGTTCTGCTCAACTTGACTGACTCTTTCAGACTGTGTCAGTGTGGCTTTACTGGCTATGAGTGGATATTTGTTATTACTAGCTTAAAACAAACTTTGATGTTTTGTGTCATGCTGTTTAATTTGTACCTATCTGCTTCTTCATATTTGAGAATACTCTCATCCTAAAAAAACCCCCAAATTGCTGAGATGTTGTTTTAAAATTTCTTCTCTACCCACCTACTCTCTTCTTTTAAGTTTCCTGCTCTCTGCAGTTTTCAAGCCATTTGATGATTTTACAGTTGCTGCCAAAAATAAATAGCACAACGTCCTCTCTCTCAGGTGGAAATATTTACCAAGGGTATCTTCAGTGTGTCCCTGTGGTAAGGACTGGGATTTCCATAGGGTTGTCTCTGATTGTCCTAAACTCCTTGCTGTCATTCATCCCATGCAATTCCTCACTATCCCAAGAGACCCAGATGCAGAGGGGAAAGACAAAGAGAAAACCCCAAAGCAAAGGCAGCAGAAATGCCCTCATGAAGACTGACTAAATGCCTTCAAACATACTATGAACTATTTACTAACAGGACTTCGGTCTTACTAGCAAAAAGGAGTCCAAAGCATTCTGTGAGTTTGTCAAACATCATTATAAACATTCTCTTAAAACTGAGAGAAAGACAGAGGCAACAAGCCAGCTGGTGGGATTTCTGTTTTGTGACTCTTAGGTTGATCGTTCATTACTAAGTCTGTCCGGTGCAGAGCTTTTTGACTCTCTTCCTCTTGTACAAAAGATCAAAAATCACAGGGAAGACTGTACTAGACTTCAAAAAGATATTTCTGTCCCTTCTTTTCACAGGTGGGTAGTAGTGATGGTTGAAATGGTCACACCAGCCCATTCTAGCCTGCTTGCTCCTATACATGGTTATTAGGATGTTTTGGAGCCCTTTTCAGGGAAGTCATTTCAGCCTGAGTTACTGTCTCTGCCTTGTCCTCCCTGGCTGCAAGCAGTGGTACAAGGAGGTTGGCAACCCCAGGGAAGTGGGAGATGGGTCCTGACACCCAGAGGTGACTCCTTCACCCTGATCCTGGCTTTGGGAACAGGCTGAAAGGGGCTGTGGCAAAGGGTGTCCCCAAGGAGGTCACCACTGATGGGAAAGCCCACAGTCTCTTCCCCACAGAGTTATTAAATGTCGCAAACTGTTTGGGCCTGTCCATGGGGCTCAGCATATGTGGTTGAGCTTTCCTGGCTTGCCATAAACTGTTCCTGGCATCTAAGTGAGCAGGCAGCAACAAGAGGGTTTGGTGATGTCCCTCCACAAAGAATGAGCACTGGTGGTTTGGGGAAAATGTAAAATGATGGGGACAGACTTTCTAGTAGGGCCTGTAGCAATAGGACAAGGGGTAATGGTTTTAAACTGAAAGAAAGTAGATTCAGACTACATATAAGGAAGAAATTTTTCACAATGAGGATGGTGAAACACTAGCCCAGGTCGCCCAGAGAGGTGGTAGATGCCCCATCCCTGAAAACATCCAACGTTGGACAGTCCCCCAGGTTGGACGGGGCTCTGAGCAACCTGATCTGGTTGAAGATGTCCCTGCTCACTGCAGGGGGGTTGGACTAGATGACCTTTAAAGGTCCCTTCCAACCCAAACCATTCAATGATTCTATGAAAAACGCTAGTTATGTCTGTAGATGTAATAGGCAAACTAGATTTTCCTGCAAACAAGATGGGAAGTTGGATTTATTTTGAGAGATGAGTCTTGGTATTATTCACATAGAAAAGGTATAAAATGCACACGAAATCAGTTCTTTTTGTATATCCATGAATAAGCAGGCAGTAGATTTTAAGCTACGTTTTGAGATACCTGCAATGTTATATGATTTTTCCCCCCCTGTGAATTAAACTGCAAAGAAACTTTTTAATAAAAAATACTGAATTCTGAAATACACGTGAGAACATATGGAAGAAAAGTGTCAGGAACAAAAAGAGCTAGTTGGCAAGAAAAGGCACCAAACACTTCCAAAAAACTGGATTTTTAGTCAGAAGTGTCAGAAACCTGTCTTTACCCGAGAGCCTGCAGCGAGCAGCAGAGGGCGCTGAGATAAATGGATTTATTTTAAACTCCAGCCAACAATAATAATTGCTGGGAGTTGGATATAGAGGAGTATACACTTTATTATAGAGACCCACGCTGGATTTAAAAGGCAGAGCAGGCTTGAAGGGGGTCTTTCTGAAACAGGGTCTTGACGATGTGTGGGCAAAGTTAAGAAAAAAAAATAATAATAATCTGGAAATGTCTTATGAAATGAGAGGAGCATAACTTGTTGAATTAAGATCGATTTTTTTTTTTTCCTGACTTCTCACCAAAGTGGCAGGTCCTCTCCCTCCCAGGGCTATTACCAACCATCTCGTAGAGATGAGCTGGATATCTGAGCTAGCCTACACCCCGCGTTTAAAAGTAGGAGCGAAAGGATTTATTCTAATGATAAGGTAGAGGTTCAAACGCTGAGCGGTCTGCTCAGAAAAAAAAAAAAAAAAAGAAAAAACGGTGTAAAGAAGAACCTGCAGCTTTATCCTCACGGAGGACCCACTGATATCAGCAGTATTTCTAGCAGAGGCGATGTTCGGCTGTTTATAACCCCCAGCTGTGGGTATAAGGGGGGGGGAAGGCAGCAGCTTTGGGGAGGAGCTGTCGGGGGAAGCGAACGCCCAGTAGGGGGCGCCGCTGCTCCGCTCAACGCCGCTCCGGCGCGGGGCCAGGGGCCGGCCTCGCTACCGCGGGGGGGAGCGGGGGTCCTGCGGCAGGAACGGGCTTACGTGGAGAGGTAGCCTTTAAAAAAAATAAATAAAAAGGACCCCCAAAAAAGTATAAAACGCTCCTTTGCAATCGCAGCTGCCAGAGGGAGGCTGTAAGTGGCCCTGCTCAGCTCACCGCTGAAAAAGCCGGGGCTTTCGTTCGAAGAGATTGTAAAAGTACGCCCCAAAACTGCCGGAAAACGTCTGGATTTCCTCCCCCCCCCCTTTTTTTCTTTTTTAGGTTTGAAAGTATAGCTCATAATGGTCAGTTCTGAGTACGTGTCTCGCATTTTGGACCCAGGGTTTATTGCACATTTCAGGTATAAATCGGTGCAAGCCTTCCTGTTTAAAACTGCCAAATTAGACTTAAGGAAGCTGGGGGGGTGGGGGGTGCAAAACAAGCACAAAAAAAATGCAAGTATCTTTGTTCAATTTAATTTTCTAAGTGATCGCTTGAGACACGTTTGTCATGTTTTGCAAGTGCAAGAGAAATGTAATAATAGTGGGACTTGAAAATAAGAATTCCCACTCTGTTAGCAGGGAGCCAGTGGTCGTCGGATCTATTTTAGCTTCTTTTTTTTTCTCCCTTCCCCCAGCACGTAGACCATATTTAATTCAGGGTGCCACGAAATTGTAAAGCATTAGCTGTCACGAAGGACATTCACTCTGCCCTGTGCCAGCCTTCCAGGACATGACTCAAAGACTTTTAACAAAAGTGATGGCAAACTGTCCCTTTATGAGCCTGGTATTTTTCTAAGAGGGCCATTCAGATCTATAGATGCATGAGGGCGTGTGTGGGGTGGCTGCATGGGTATCTCTGCACATCCACATGCAAACAGCATACATCCTTTCTCCTTTTTCAGTATTTTTTACACTATTGCTTCGGTTGAAGTGGTCTGTCCAACCCACTCAAAGATGTGCCGCTTTCTCCTCCTCCTCTGTGCAGCGGTGGCTATGCTGAGAAAAAAAATAAAAAACTGCTTTAACAACTTCCAGCAAGACCGTTGTCCAGCTCCTCTTATAATATCTGGCTGTTATTTGCCTCTTGCCTTCTGAGGGTTGAGTTTTTAGAAGATGTACACTTTGAAATGGGGGGGGAGGGGGGAGAGGCTGAGGGGAAAAGGGATGAACTTATACTTTCTGCTTTAAATTGAGGCCAAAGCAAAGAGAAAAATAAAAGCCCACCCTTCCCACCAGCCAACCAAACACCACCAGAAGTGTGTCCTGATGAAGTTCTCTTCGTTTTCGAGATTATACATATATATATATAAAAGCGTCTTTACCTGTAAGACCTTTGAAAGTACAAAAGGCACTATGCACTTTCCCATAGGATCCCATGCAGAATAACAAAGATTTGTAGGAACCTTATAGACAGAGCTTGAAGTTTCCAGAGACAGGATCTCGAATTTAGAAACACCTTCTTTCTCTCTGTCTCTCTGCCTCTGTGTGTCTCTTTTTTTTTCCCTTCCCTCCCCCCCCCCCAACTCCGATGCACCAGCCCACTGCAAAGCTCAATTGTTTCCTTTCAAAGGCAGAGATGGGCTCTGCTCGCCTGCAGAATAGGTCGCCTCTTTGCGGTACAACGTGTTAAAAAAAAAAAAAAAAAAAAAAAAAACGGACAATGCGAAGGAAGGTTTGCCTGGGGAAAAAAAAAAAAAAATAAAGGTTAAAAATGGTCCAACTCCTCCTCTCCCCTTCCAAACCGAGGGCTACCCGGGAAAAGCACAAATGCAACTCTGTTTTTAATCGTTTTCAGAAAGTAGCTAATCGCTATTCAAATGTGTGCAGAGAAGGGTTTGCTAAACTCTTTCTTTTTCTTTTCTTTCTTTTTTTCAGAGAAAGTGTTTCCAAGTTATAAAATATACAGTCCAAGTCTGAAGTGTGAGGCTTTCAAATGAAAATCACTGATCTAAATTTACTCCTTTTAGATTTGCTTGAATGTGCTTGATGAGACGCTGGTTTGGTTTTTTACTGCATATGAGAGGATAATTTCTGGACATGTAAATAAAAGCATATTGCATGCGGGGAAAAGCGTAATATCTCGTTGTAAATGATGAATCGCCTCGTGCAGAGGCAACCTATTCTTTATTTTAATATAAATAGGATCGAAAAAATATTCATTAATTTCTCTATTCTCTCTCTCTCTCTCTCTATCTATCCATCCATCTATCTATCCATCTGCTAAAATAGCGGATATACGCACTATATAGTATGTATATTTGATCACTGTATATCCACGTATATATGTGTAGATGTATAAATATCTACACAAATGTGCATTTATATACACTCCTATATAAATTGATCAGGTATACATGCATATGTAATGTGTAGTATACATGTGCCTACATATGCAAGAATATATATAATTTACATATATAAATGCGTCAATTTATATATGTCTGTACACGGAAAAAGTTGTGTGTTCGGAGATATATATGTGTATATGTGCATGTATATGTACGCCTGTGTATGTGTAACTGCGTATATGTATATATCTTTATATGCCTGCATATAAGTCTAAGTCTATATATGTGTGTATATGTATATATATAGTCACATATATGTCTGTAGATATATGTAACTATGTAACAGAATGTTTTTTACTATCCGATTGAGGTAGACTTCTGCAGCCTATTGTTTCAGACAACAGATATAAGTTGCGATGGAAGAGGAACGTCGGATTTGGTGTCTGTCCCCCATTTCCAATTATAGATGGATCATTACAGACAGAGAAGTACTGAGAATCCAGACATCTGCTCTTCACATGAATGCACTCACCTCCTAGAGAACAGCCTGCCATCATGCTCTGGAAACTGGTTGAAAATGTCAAGTATGAAGATATCTATGAGGTGAGTATATAATATGCATATGAGTAAGAGAGTATATGTATATTTAAATATACATCTAGTATATAGATACAGGCATGACTCTATAATACATACATAGCTCTACATCTACATATAGGCAGATATAGAGACGCATACACCAACACACACAAGTATAGAGACGGGAAACCAAGAGTAAATGCTTAAATGCTTATTTATTTGCATATTTGTATTCAGCATGCCAAGTCCTTAACTTTTTTCTTTTTCTTTTTTTTTTTTTTCATGGAAAAGCTGTTTGATGCGATTTAAAACATCAAAGAAATGATCTGGGGGTTGGAATGAGGCAACTTAAAGGCAAGAGTTTGATTGTTTAGACCTCGAATTAAATATAATTCGATTAAATATGGACAAATGTCGAGAGAAAAAAAGCTGAAAATAGAAGAGAAACACATTGTCGTATTCAGGGACTGGATACATTTCTTTCCTTTCTTTCCTTTATTTTTTTTATTTTGCAATTCCAAGCTAAGCTCAACCTGAATTTGGATTTTTTTTTCTTTTTCTTGTTTTCACAATCGGATACGTTTTTTACGACTTTTTATTTCTATATACCAATAGGTAAGATGTGCATGTATACATACACTCGCACTCATTAAGCGGCACATACACACATTCTTGCACGTATGTGCGTACACACACCCGAACCGATACATTCAAAGGCAGCTCCGCATAGTCCGCGGAGACGAAAAGTTGTGTGCTTTATTCAGACCTCCTCGTTATTTTCGAGGTCCAAAAGCAGATCAAGAAAGGAGAAACAAACAGACAAAAAAAAAAAAAATCACAGCGTAAACACCGCGAAACCTTTCTTAATTTTGCACGATTTCCTGAGCCGGATCTTTCCCAAACGGGCTCCGCGAATATGCATTTCTTGTAAGTTAACCAGCCTGCTTGATTTGCTCCGAAACGGGGAAAAAAAAAAACAACCAAAAAGAAATGCGTAAGGAAAGGCGTTTTGCAAGATTATCTTTTCATTTTAATTATTTTTTTTTATTTGTAGTTTTTAATTTGGAGCGGGGCGGGGGGGGGGGGTATTTGCACGGCCATGGCGAGGAGAAATTTTCAAAAGGGCGCAATTCTGCAGCCCCAGCGCGGGGGCTGAGCCGTGGGGAGGCGGCTGGGTAAGGGCAGGGACCGGGTGCGGGCAGGAGCCGGGGACGGAGCCGGGGACGGAGCCGGGGACGGAGCCGGGGACCGGGAGCGCAGCCCGGGGAAGCGCCGTCGGGGCCGCGCCGGTGCCAGCTCTCCCCTCCGGGAGCTCGTTCGCACTTACAGCGAGAAAACTCCCGGGAAAAAAGGGGAGAAAAAGGCAGAAGGGGAGGGCAGAGAGGAAAGGACGGGCTGGAGGGAAGCGGGGAAGGGATCCGCCGGTTGCGGGGGAGCAAAGTCGGCGCTCCCCAAAAGCTGCCGTCAGGCTAATTATCAACCCCCAGCTATATGCAGAATGAGCACAGCCCGGCGTGTGTATGTGTGTGTGTGTGTCCGTCGGTGTGTCCGTCCCGCCGGCGCTCCCCAGCCCGCTGAGCCCTCGCTGCTTTTCCCTCGCCATCCCCAGGCACAGCCCGGCCATTGTCTGTGCCCGCAGCAGCAGGCGACAAAACATCTCCCCTCCCTGGCCAGCGAGGTCGGGGAATGTCGGGGATTTGGGGTTGGGTTGGGGTTTTTTTTGGTTTGCGTTTGGGTTCTTGGGGGTTTTTTTCCCACCCTCCTTTTGAAGGGGATTTGCGTTTTACGGACACTCGTGTTTCTAGATTGCCGTGGGAGAGAGGCAGAGTTGGCAGAGCGGTTGGGTGGGATTTGGCTGCGGGCAGGGTATACCCTAGCTTGGGGGTGCGCTCCAAGACATTTTGTAACGTGGAGCCTTAAAAAAAAAAGAAAAAAAAATATTGTTGTTGATTTTTTTTTTTTAAGACCTGAAGCCCCCTAGATTTATCTCGAAAAAAAATGTTTCTCTCTCTTCTTTCCGATGTATAGTTAACACCACGATGGTAGAGGCGTCTCAGCCACTTGAACGGAATCTGTTCCTAAAACAAAAGTGTGTGTGTGTGTGTGCGTGTGTGTGCTGGGGGGGGCTGCTGTGGGAAGTGTGAGTCTATTTAGGAAGGAACGTAAGTTGAACTTTAACAGAAATGGCAGACAGTCCAGTTGAACGGGTTCCTGCAACATCAAAAAGGTTTTATATCGCCCCTGGCTTTGCCTCAAAACTATGAATTTACTATCCTTTAAAATTCACTGCATACATTTTACATTTGGGTGAAAATCGGGAGATATATGTACATATATATTTATTTTTTTCATACCGGGCGGGAGGAGCAGGATTCAGAAAAAAAGTGGAGCCCAGCTTAGCGCAGATTCAAGTATTTATTCGGCTATTGCGAATAAATACGATCTGTAACATGCACCAGAAGGGCTTAATCTTCGCTGTAAATAGACATATATTACAGTGACTGCACATTTCTTCTTCCATTTCTTAAAAAAAAAAAAAAGGGAAGGATTAGAAAAGCCTCTTTTCCGTCATTATTTGTTTAAAAAAAAAACAAACCAAAACAACTGCAGGAACAAAAGCACCAAAGGCAATCAATTCCTCGTATTAGGAATGTATAATTAAATGTAAAAAAAAAAAAAGGAAATATGGTTTTTTCTTCTTCTTCGCCTCTAGCACTGCTTCATCTCACTTCCTTGCTCCAGCTCAGCAGTGTCTTCTTTCCTCATCTTCCTCCGCTCGAGTTAATTGAAGTTATGCCTCTTCCTTGCTAAACTTTTTCCCCCCTCTCCCTCTCCCCAAACTCTGCCTCTGCCAGCCCCCCTCGTCTGATTACATCTAGTAATTCTCCACTGAATGAACGTCATTTACAATAGTAGGGGAGCTCTCGAGCTGGCTGCCAGCTTCACGCTCCATTTGGTCCTGCATTCTCCCTTTAAAGTAGTCGTGTAATATTAATAGTCATGAATATCAATTATTATGAGGCGGTGTAGAGAAGGAAAGGGAGGAAGGGGTAGCGGAGCAGTCTGAGCCTAGCCTTGGGTTGAAGAGGATTGTATTTGGGAGCTCAAAGGAAAAAAAAAAAAAAAGGGAAAAAAAAAAAAACAACAGAGAGGGAGGGGTAAATCATATATGTAGATAGAGGTTTCCAGGCTCGGTTTTGGGGGCATTGGTCTTTTTTTTTTTTTCTTTTCTTTTTTTTTTTTTTGATGGATAGACTTCGAAATATCTCAAGCTGTTCTCCTGTGTCCAACACGTCCCTTTGCAGATCTCCTTGATATTTTTCCCTCCAATTATTAGTATTATCACCATTATTTTATTTTTAGCTATTACAAGACTTTTTTTATTTCCAGATGTTAGTCCACACCTATTCCGCCATGGTGAGTTTGGATCCATGTTGTACTAGAATTGCATGTTCTCTCTCTCTCTCTCGATCTGTTGTCTCTCTCTCTCCCTCTCTCTCTCTTTTTAAACGCCTTTGGCTTGGTAATTTAGCACAATAATTGGAGGAGGCTTGCAGCTGCTTCTCCCTTTTTGCATTGTGTGTTCTCGATTTGAGCTAGGGGAGTTTGGGGGGAGAGCAGGGGAAAAAAAAACTTTTTTTCCTTTTTTTTTTTTTTTTAACCATGTGTGCCATTGCTTGTGGGGTTTTGAGCTACACTTTGTGGAACAGATATTTTTCTTGTTTACTTTTAGCCTCGCAGCTTCAGCGCGATGGAGTTGGACAAAACTCCTCTCCCACCTTTTCTCTGAAGCCTCCACACACTCCCCCCCCCCCCACGTCCCCCCACACACCCCAAAGACTTTTCATTACAATTAACCCCCACCCCATTCTCCGGAATATAACACTGGAAAAGGAGACAAAAGACACTGGAAGTTGCTGCAGAAATCATAGCGACTGGATTTGTTCAGTACCGATGTTTCATTTTTACTTTATTTGATTATTTTTTTTTTCTTTTTAAAGGGGTGGACTTTCTTTATACAAAGAGCCCCCTTGATTTTTATTTTGTTTTTGTTTTTTTTTTCCAAGTCCTTTTTCGCACAACTTCTTACCTCGGAGTCCTCCGAGAAGTGCAACTTTCTTTTTGGTCTTTTCCAGGTGAAGATGGGTTGGTGATTTTGAGTTTCAGGACTTCAGCAGAGGGTATAAACAGATGTTTGGAAACTTTAGGCAGGACAAGGGGTGGGTTGTTCGGAAGGATGGGTGGCTTGGGGCTTCTTACTTTTGCATTTTCTTTTTTTTTTTTACCTTTGGTTTTATTTGGGGGGCTGCTGGAGGGGGAATCGTATTACTGGACTGAAGTCACAGATCACACACGCATACGGAGCACTAGTCCTACATTTTTAATTCTGACATTTAGCATTTCTCCCTCACACTCCCCCCTTCCACCTCCTTGCTAGTTACTGGGAATAGACAGGATCTGGGTGCAAAGCGCTGGAACATTTCTAATCCGTGGCGGGGAAGGGGGCACATCCGAACCCTAGTTCACAGCTGCTGACATTTGTAATTTATTTTATTTTGGGGTGGGTTTGTGCTCCTTTTTTTTTTTTTTTAAAAGGTCCTCTTTTTTTGTTGTTCTTATTTCATTCTGCTTGTAGGACCGGCATGATGGAGTGCCCAGCCACAGTTCCAGGCTGTCCCAGCTGGGATCCGTCTCGCAGGGACCCTACTCCAGCGCTCCTCCGCTCTCTCACACCCCATCCTCGGATTTCCAGCCGCCTTATTTCCCACCCCCCTACCAGCCTCTTCCTTACCACCAAAGCCAGGACCCTTACTCCCATGTCAATGACCCCTACTCCCTAAACCCCTTGCATCAACCCCAGCAGCACCCCTGGGGACAGAGGCAGAGGCAAGAGGTGGGATCAGAAACGGGGTCACTGCTGCCACAGCCTCGGGCCGCCCTGCCCCAGCTCTCGGGACTGGACCCCAGGCGGGACTACCACTCTGTAAGGAGGCCAGACGTCCTCCTGCATTCAGCTCACCATGGCCTTGACTCCGGCATGGGGGACAGCCTTTCTCTGCATGGCATCGGACACCCAGGGATGGAGGAGGTCCAGGTAAGGCACCGCGTTTCTTTCTCCTGGGCGATGCAGATGCTGCCTTCCAGGTTGGAGCCCCCCATCCCTCAGCAATATTCGGGGGGTTTACCATCCTTTTTCCGCACTGGGATTCAAGTTGTGATACTCCCCCTCCCTCGCCTTTTCTTTTCTTTTCTTTTCTTTTTTTTTTTTAAAGAGAAGTTATTTCATCGCTGTCACGCACAGGCTCAGCTTTGTAAACCCTCCCCTACATGGCAAGCCAGCAGAGTGCAGGGGGAAGGCAGACATACTGCTCTAAATATTCCACGTGTTTCAAAAGCTGGCAGAGTTTAAGCCTGGCTTTTCGAATTCCAGTTATTTCCCATGCAATCTCAGCTCCCCCCCTCCCCCCACCCCAAACCAATTTCCTGCAGTTCAGGGATTTTGATGAAACTGTCAAATTACTACATTTTTCATCCGGGAGGGAGGGAAAATATAAACAAAACCCAAACCAGAAGCAATAACCGGTGATCAGCCCCCCCCCCCCTTTTTTTTTTAAGTATAATTGGTAGGGTAGCACTGATTTTAAATAGTTTTATTCCCTCTTTTGGGTAACAAAGGAGTTTCACCGGGCTCAAAGCACAGTGTTTCCCAGCCTTCTCCCATCCCACGCGAAACTCATCATCACGTGTTATTTTCTAAAAACAGAAAGGCCCTTAACAGCTTCGGTGCTGGGGTGGTTTGTACCTTGTTAAAGCAGGGGATGGCCAACGGTGGGGACCCCCGAGCCGGGGGCTGGAGCTTCCCGGGGCCAGGTCCTGCATCAGGCTTTACTAGTCGGGATTTGGGGGTTCCCCTCCATTCCTCCCCCCCCCCCTCAAATCTATGTATCATATATATGTATATATAATTAGACTTGGGATAAATAAAGATCTGGACTACTGGATGAAATACGGACTTCAAAGTTACAGAAAGGGGAAAAGAAAGGAGAAGAGAGGAGGTTGGGAAGGGAAAAAAAAAAAAATAGCCCTGAAAAAGGATCCTGCTGAACATTATACGAATCAGCGGCGGAGAAGCGGGGGGGCCGTATTGCCTTGGCTTGAGGCTTGTTTTAGGGCTTCACGGGAAAATCGGCGAGCTTTGCTGGGGCGAGTTGCTTTAGAAATAGAAAGGTTTTTCTGGTTGGATTTGCTCCTGCCTCCGAGCTCAGTGGCCGTCGGGTCGCTGATTTCTGCGTGTTTCCAAGCTGCTTTTGAGACCTGGGGGCAGCCCCTGACCCCCACGGGCACGATGCTCAGGTCTCGTCTCGCATTCCTGGCTCAGACAAACTGGCTTGCAGGTCAAGGCGAGTTTTACCTCTGTGAATGCAGAAAGGGGATCGCTCTCTTTCTTTCTCTCTACGACCGATAGACGTTAAGTACTGTTTGTGCTTTGATATTTACACTTTCCCCGAAGAAAAGCCGGTAATTGTTTGCTCTTGTGAGAAAGAGAGAGAGAGGAGAGGTGAAGGAAAGGGAAAGAGCTAAAAAAGAGAGGAAAAGAAGAAAAATATAAAGGGGAGAAAAGAGTGAAAAGAAAGAGAAAGAAAAAGGAGAAAACGGAGAGAAAGGAGGCGACAGGAGAAGGGAGAGAGCAGAAAGGGGGAGAGAGAAAGAGAGGGGGAGAGGGAGAAAGGGAGAAGGGGAGACATAAAGAAAGAAGGAAGGAAGGAGGGAAAAGGAAAGAAGGAAGAGTCCTGCTCAGCTCAGATAAAGCAGCTCTCCCTCCGTTTTCCAATAAAACAGCCCTTCTGCGGGCAGAGCGCAGCACTCCCGGAAAGTGCGTCCCACCGACGGCTCCGAGCGCAGCGGCACGTCCCGCCGCCACCCGCGGGCCGGGGCCGGGGCTGGGGCTGGGGCCGGGATGCGATTCGGTGGGGATGGGATGGGATGGGGATGGGATGGGGATGGGCCGGGGCAGACGAGGCTGTGGGTCAGCAGGGCGGGGGTTCTTGTTTTGGGGTGCTGACGTCGCGGGAAATGGAAGAGGCCTTTTCTTTCTAAAAGTTTGGTCTCAGGCTGGGGGAGGAGGGGAAGAGGGAGAGGAGGGTATCCCAAGGAGAAACACGTGAAGGAGGAAGTGTCCAACTGTAAGTTAACACAGGCAGGAGGGAAAGCAGCCCAGTACTCGCTCCTACCGTTCAGCATTTTCTATTCTTGTCCCCCCATTAGTGACAGATGAAGTTGGGCAGTTTCCCACCCTGATTTTTAATATGGATTTATCCTAGATTCAAGGAATCCCTTCCAGCTACAGGGATTTCTGCTTAGGCGACATATACTTATTATCCACGAACACTAGAGAAACTTACCAGGAAGGATCCCAAATATTATTTTTTGTTCCTTTTTTGGTAGTCCAAAAAGTTGAACTGATATCTAGGTACATAGTTGGATAAAGATGTGTCTCTTTGCTTTATCTTATGCATATCTGATCAAATACGTGCTGTGAGAATGGGTTGGCCTGACAAGGGAGAGTGAGACAGAGAGAGAGAGTGCGTGACAGAAAGAAACAGTAGTTATTTTATAAACACCAAATCTAGGCCATGTGTGAGCCATTGTCCAGGGGTAGAATTAAGTGATTGTAACACGATAGCGCTCTGTTATTGTAAACAGGACGTATTGTATTGCTATTGCTGCCCTTTTCAAGAGGAATTTTCAATCTGCGATTTACAGCCCTCAGACAGGGAACAGAGAAGCCAAGACCTACTTATTGAAAACAAATTTGGATCATTTAATAGGGATTCTGAAAAACACCATTGCCACCCCAGTTGTTCTGGGGGGGGGGGGGGTTGTTTGGTTGTTTGGGTTGTTTTTTTCCCCCGGCTAGGCAAAAGTAGGGGTTTACTAGGAAAAGATAGGATAAAGAAAATAAACAGGGGGAAATCTAGGTTCTTTAAAGGCAAACAAAAAGCTCAGTCTTCAGGGGTTTTCCTCAGATATAGCCCTAGCTGTCGAATAAGGTGTATATATACGGTATAAAGGAAGCTCCTTGCTATCAGATTATTGGAGGAGGGGAGGGAGGGGAATCTTCCTCTCCAGATTTTCTAAGTATATTTGGAGACTCATCACCTTTCCCCTCCCTGCACACACACCTCCACTCCTCCTCCTCCTCCTCCTCACTCACACTGCCGGCCCCGCTCCTATGTGCTAGCTACAGACACGGAAAGTTAAGTTGCACCAAAACACGCAAGTCTCTTATAAAGTAACCCCTGGTATCACTTTTAACTAAAGAAGTCTAGTAATTAAAAGTCTGAGTTGTTTTTCCACGTTTCCGCATGCAGTCCTAATTAAATCTTTACGATCCTCTCTGTGACTATTAACTGCCAGCATGCTGAGCGAATATCCTGTACAAAAACCCAGCAGGAGGGCGTAATTAGATAGAAAATCAGACAGGAGTCTTCTCATTAACTACAACAACTAACCCACGTTGCTGATGGAGCGAGCGGAGTGCACGCACACACATAAAGCGTGTGCACAACCATCGACTCCAGAGATAAGGTGAGATAAGGAGGGGAAAAAAAAAAAAAAAAGAAAAGGAAAGATGGCGTTTCATATTTACCTCCAATTCTGTGCCATCGAGGAGCACCACGATGCACTCCAGCAGGCTGCAGGATTTGCTCATCATCCCTCTTTGGGAGCTGCTCAGGGAAAGGAGGGAAGACTTTGTAATTTTATTTTGTGCCCTTTAGGTATGTAGCCTATTGATTACGAGAGAGAGACACAGCCATGCACAAACACACGACAGAAGGAACCCACCGTGTGTGTGTGTGTGCTCGTTTGAGCCGGGATTCAGGGAAAATGAAAGGAAAGGTCTCATAGAAAATATTGTTCCGTCACATTTTTGGGAGATGTAATTTTCTCCTAAACCGTATTCCATCTTGAACGTCTCTGCTGAGCAGAGAGAGAGCCGGAGATAAGGGCTGGATCCGGATGAGCTCAGCCTTTCGGTGTAGCAAAGATAAAGTTAAAATAATAGGGAAGAAAATAATTGCTTTGCTGTAAAGATGTTTTCCTTACCAGGGAAAAAATGTGACAACTCCCCAAATATGCAATAACCTGGAAAAAACCCAAACCCTAGACAGTAATGAGAAAAATAAAATAATAAACCCAAGAAACCCACAGGTCCTCCCTTTCTCTGAAACCCAGAATTTACCCTAAAACGGAACCTGTCGTAATCCTGCAATAAATTGCTCTTATGACACCTCTTCTCTTTGGGAGACGATTTTGCTGTGCCGACCGCAGACTCAGCGGTAATTTTTGTTTGTTTGTTTGTTTTTGTGTATCCCACTTTCGTGTTGAGAAATGAAACCCAACATTTATTCTGTCCTCTGTGCCCGTCTTTGTTCTCTTCCCTGCTCAAGAAGTTAATGCCATAATAACAGGTGTGCTCCTAAGCGGGCTGGAAAGAAAGAAAGAAAAAAAAAAGGCAAAAAAAAAAAAAAAGGCTTTGAAAATGAGATCGGGAGACTTTTTCATGGATATTCCTGCTCCCCCCCTCCCCGTCCCCACTGATTCAGGACATGGAAGCAACCTCGGGAGCTGTAAATCTCTTTCTGCTTGTACCCTATACGATGTGGGCGTTGCGCTGCACTCCGAATTGCTCAGGCTTTAATTAAAAGTCCATAATGTAAACTATTATATATAAAAAGTAAATGGCCCTTGAATTATTAAGATGTAGCAGGGTTACACAAACAAACAAAACCAAACCAAACCAAAAAAAAAAAAAAAGGAGGGAGGGGGAGGAAAGGGGAGGGAGAATTTAAGTTGTCCTTAATCGTGTTCATTTATGTCATGCCATAGATCTTGCAGATGTTGCCAAATTGCCAGATTTTCAAAGGAAGAAATATAAAGCTTTATCGAATGCAAAGAAGTCTATGTGATATCTATGTTTTATAAGATAACAAAACCAGTATTGCACCCCATATGCTTCACACCTCTTTTTTTATTAGAAGACTATATAATTTGTAAGAATTTCATTTCCTTGTCGATTTGGGGGAATAATAATAACAATAATAGTAGTAAAAAAAATCCCTCCTCCCCTAGTGAATTAATATAAATGGAAATAACAGAAACTCCAGTTTGGAATGACATGATTTATGTACGCGATTCTTTAATATCCAGTCAATTTGAATAGTGATGTTTTTATATCCACAGTCAGTTGAAGATGCCAATAACAGCGGTATGAACTTATTGGACCAGTCTGTCATTAAAAAAGGTATGGATTATTCCAACAAGCTAGACAAACTTTTACTGTGTAGCAATATCTTCATGATATATTTTTACTTTGGGGCAATTAATTTATCCGGGAAGCAGGCATACATGGCAGCAAGATGAATAGTTGATTGGATCGGCAGATAGAGCGAAGGGAAAAGGAGAGAGATGTGAAAGGAAAAGTTGATATCCCTCCTCCCCCGTCCTTCAAAGGGTTTAATTACACAAATGCTCTCTCATGGAGCACCCCATGCCCAAATGCAGTTTCCACGGGCCCCCTCCTCTTCCTCCCCCCCCCCCCCAATAGTCCTCGATGGGGACCCCTTGGCTTTTAATGGGGGAAGGGGGTTGATTCCCTTTGGGGGCTTAAATGCATTTCTCAGGAGAATCAGACGTGAAGGGGAGAGAAAGAAATGCCTATGGAGAGGCAGCCCCGACTTCTTTCCCCCCTTCCTCCAAGAATCCCCCCTTCCCCATCCCCATTTTTTAAATCTTTCTACATATGCGCACATGATTTAGTGTAACTGCAGAATCACCCCATACTGTTAAAGGGAATGTGATATTAACAAATGTTTGCAGTCTCTTGTACAGCTGTAAGCAAAATAATTAACTAATTAAACTAATTAAATGTAATTACAATAACTCATTTTGGGCGTATTGCAGCTGCTTAATTTTTTTACATTTCTCTGACAGTCACTCGAAGATGCTTGGCGATTAGTGTTGTGTTATGCTGATAGACATTAAACAGATCACACACTGCAAATGTAGGAAAAGCTATCTTTAATTATCTAAGGAGTTTCTATTTCTAGATTCAATTTTAAGTACCAGAGATGAGGCTTAGAAATGTTGTCCCTTATGCTTACTATCAACAGCACTTATCTCCAGGACCTTATTATTTGTCAAATGCACACAAATACTTTAATAGAGATGATCTTCTAGGATGTAAAGCAAATTAACAGGGAGAGTGTTTATTTAAAATGTGTTCAAGGCAGCATGAGGTCCTTCCGTGTATTTATTGTTTTTTAATTCAAATCCTCGTGTACAGTCTCTCACACACACACACGATCAAGCTCTAGTTATTTGAGGGAGGACAGATGAAAACTTGAAGACCATTTGGCAGCATCATTTATGACCACCGGTTGAAAAACCGAAGGTAGTTTTGAGAAACAGAAAATTACTTACCTTAAACAAAAAAAAAAAACCAAACCAAACCAAAACAAAAAAGTTGTTTCTCCTGGTTTAGTTCAGCTTGAATGTTTAGCAGGTTTTGTGCTCTAGGTCTGTAACCTGATGGCTTCTGGTTGTATTTTTCTCTTTTTTTTTTCTCACTTTCCCTCCCCGCTCCTCCCCTCCCCACCCCCACTTGACACCTCATACACGATGTTTCCTCTTGGGTGTATTTGATTAATTGGTGCTTGATTTGTGGTTGAGAGACTCCTTCCTAACGTTGCTCCGTGCTCGCCTTTTGCTTTCGCAATCTGGTTTTTTTTTTTTTCACAGAACACTCTTTTCTTGGTCACCCAGTCCAAAATACTCTTTTTTACTCCCTTTTTCCCTCTGTCTGTGTCTCTCCCTCCTTCAGATGGCGAGGACAGCAGAGATATTTAATGTGCATGCTGGGTGCTACAGTTAGATAGCGAAGAGCACTAAAATGGGAATGTTAATGGTTATATGTATTAGGTACAGATTTAGGTGTGCTTCTTGTGCACGGGCACTGCAACGGCCCCAGGTCGAGCAGCTGCCGCCTATAGAGACCCAGTCCATATAGGTGGGATTACATGTGCCTGTTTGCAGCCATAGGAAGAGATATTCCCAGTTTATCCATGATGAACAGGATACATATGCCCTTTGGAAATTAGGTTACTAAACCCTATCCTGAGATTCTTCTGCAACTGTTTTAAAGTCAATGTAGCAGTATTTTCTTCCTTGGAAGTAATGCTGAGCTCTAAGAAACTTTCCAGCATAAAGGAATATTGTGAGCTCAGTGTCTTTTTGCGCAGCGAGTTTCCTGGGTGCGGAGGAAGAGAAATGGGTAATAAATAGTAGGTCACATTTGTGGCAGACAATATTTAATCAGGACGAGAGAAGGAGCAACACAGAGAGGGTTCAGTATCAATTTCGCTTTGTTCCCTGCAGTTTGTAGCTGTGAGGATGTACTTTGAAGTAAGAATAAGTTATTTAAACTCTGCAAGTCATTATTGCAGGCGGATGGCATAGATAGACAGATAGGTATTGACTGATTTTTGTGCAGTGGAGCACTCCCCGTGATACATATTTGCTAGACGAGGGTTGGAGGGGGTCTACTTCACCAAAGCCTAGTTTAGTGCCTAAAATGCTTTAATTACATCACAGTGGGAAAAGCATGCTGTGGACTTGAAGTCTAAACTTCATTATATCATCCAGACTGTAAGTGTCTGTTTCTTTGTGGTCTTTGAGGCCTGCAGAGGGAATTATCTGTCTATGCAAAAGGATTGCCAAAAATATTAAGGAAATTATATAGGGATTCATACACGGCTATCGATTTATCTCGCGTATCGATCCCGCGCAATAGATTACATATACACAGTCTCTTGTTATGTTTGCTATCTGAGCTTACTTGACATTTCTGAAGTAATTTAGTTAAGAGGAAATGAGTTGTTCCCAGTAGAGAGAGCAAACGAGTGGAGTGAAGGTAGCCAGCGTGATAAATGGCTCTTTCATTTGGAGATCTCCAGAGCTCGTTTAAGGCTAATTTTCTGTATTAGCCCCCTTTGAGCTATTAATGCAATAGGCAGGGACCGTGGCCCCTCGTCTCTTAGCTGCCCCATTAGAGCGAGCATTAAGCTACCAAGCCTGAACTCTACTGTGGTGGTGGTGGTGGTGGCGGTGAAATAATGAAAGGTGCTTTTTAAACTCCCCTAATCTAAACTGGCAGAGGGTGGTTAATACGATTTGAAGGGGAATGGTCAATGAACAATCAATAAACTAATAATGGGAAGGATGCGGTACATTAACAGTCTAAAAATCCAACGAGACATTAAAAAATCATCGTTAACTCCTAGTTCCATTAAGATTTGGGTGGTGGCAGTGGGAGGGAGCCAGATAAATCATCAAGATGATAATAATCACCAAGAGCATTAATACCAGATTTAACTCGGCTTTGAGAGCTTACCGGCTGCACGTTTTGAGGCCTTTCCCTCGATTTCTGCTGAAATGAAGGGAAGGTTTTCCGTGTGTCAGGAATAAAAGATCGAGTCCCCTTGTCAGCTGCTCATCTGAAATTTGCTTGGCACCGTCTATGGCGAAAGAAGTTGTCCTCCTGCAAAATCTTGCGTGGCCCGAGTCCCAAGTTAATTTTTTGTGACTCTGGGGCACGGTCAGTGACCTTAAAATGATCCTGATGTATTTATTTACTTTCAGCTGTTTCTGACCATCGTCTGCACACATCTGATTTAGCACGAAAGGCCAGTTTAACCCTAACACCTTAATTAATCGTCTTGCAAACACGCTCTATTGTTCACGCTATTTTAAAGGAGCACACGAAAGGAGGTGTCTTAACATTTTTTTCAACTCCTAATAATACAGCATGAGATTCCTCCCCACCTCTTCTAGAAGTATCCGGATAAATGATTAACTGAAACCCACTCTGGCCCCAGCTTTTCAGGTGCTAGATCTGGGAATCGGAGATGTTGCCTCGCTGCCACTCAGTTTCGTGCTTTTTCCTGGATTACCCATTGAACCTTATGCTCCCCTTTAATTGAATGCAAAACAATTTCGGGGGAATGAATTTCACTTTGAAATTTAGTCCCGGCTTTCAGGGGAAAGGGACTGCGGTGGAGGAGAGAGGGGAGGGGGGAAGAGGAGGAGACGAGAGGGACAGGAGGGAAGGGAACACGAATACACACTTTCTGTATTTGTTCATTAAAATTAAAATAAGAACCGTGTCTTTTACTGGCCATGGGTAAGACGCTGCCCCCGGACTTTCTAGGTTTGGCTACCAAGTCGGACCAAATCACCAGTTACAAGAAAGTCCTGTTGTTATAATGGACAAAGAACTTTTTACTCTTTTCAGGCCCAGTAGGCAGATAAAAAAAAGATTGGGAAGCAGTTCGATAGCTGATTAGTAAGAAGTTTGTCCATGACGTTTATTAGCAAGCAATATAAGAAACATTTCTGCTGATTGATTGTTTGATTGACTGATCGACTATCATATCATTCACCAGGGTTATTGCAACGATATCCATAGCTTTGAGCCTTGTTATTCAGCTATTTTCAGGACATAATTCTATTTATTTTTTTTATTTTTAGTGTTGCTAAAATGCCCTTTTATTTCCATTTCCTCTTGTACGCCTGCATTTCTGCGCATTTTCACGCGTTTGTGGAGAGCAACCCAACAGAGAACCACCACCACAAAAAACCAACCCCCCCACCAAAAAAACCCCACCAAAAAAACCCTAAGACTTAATGTATGCACAGAAAATTGTAAACATGTAAAGAACTGAAAGCTTCACGCTGAGTTTCGCCATGCTCCATTTCCCCACCATTTCCTGCTGTCGTTTTAAAGCGATCTCACTCATCTAGAGATCCCGTTTGCAGGAACAGTATGCTTATAATTACTAACAAATCAAGCGGCTACTGTTGCTCTCCCGGTTTATTGATAAGCTGAAGAGAAATGGAAGGGGGAGAAATGACAAAGAGGCTGGAAGGAACCACAGGAGGAGAAAGAAAGAGAGAAAGAAAGAAAGAAACGGAGAAAGGAGAGAGAAAGAGAGAGAGAGAAGGCAGAGATTTTGGAAGGGGGAATTATGTATTTGTGAGTGCTCACATTCACACAGCAAATACAGTTTGGGAGTGAAAGAAAATCGAACAGTTTCTGCTGGGGATAACAAAACCTAAATGGGATAAAGTTAAAGCAGAAGTGGTGGGGACGCTGCATATATACGTGTGTGTTATTCTGCATTATTTCAGCAGTTATGGCAATCCCTAACCAACTGGGAAAGTTGACATCGACTAAAAATATACTCTGCATTACAGTTTACACGCACGCAGGGATTTGGCATATGCAGCTGCACACACGGACGTGTATCTCTCTCCACACGTTATATTATCTCTGGTAATGTCTGGGCTATATCTGAAAAGCTATAGCCATGATAAACATATAGATATGATATAGATAGAGATAATTCATTCCATGGCAAACACTTTTTTGAGGCAGCATTAGGTAATTTACAGAAGATATAGAGCCTAGATAGAATACATCTCTCTGAAGCTATGAAATTGCAATAGATATGCTTACACCGCCTGGTAAGCTTCTAAAATGGGTTTAGAGTTATTAGACTCCAACTGATGGGGATGTTCATACGGTCATTTTCGGGGAGGCAGTGGTAGGAAGAAAAGCTGAGGAGCTCTCAGCATAACAGGGAAGGGAGCCAGCCTGCTTCCCAAAAGCAATTTGCAAGGGAAAAAAAAATACTGAGAACGTGAAAATCCATATTTCAAAGGTTAACTAATGTAATGAGTGCTCCAAAAGGCCAAAGCGAGTGTGGTGAGGTACATTTAAGCATTGCACGGGTCCCTCTCTCTTTAGTGAGTTTGGACTAAGATCAGATGTTCGTGGAATTGCTGCCTCTTGTTTAATTTCTCAGTTCACTGGACAGTGACCTGATAAACTGGTCACTAAATATAGCCACTGTAAAGGTGTACTCGAACCACTGAGCCCGTGTGTTTGTCCGAAGAAAAAATGCCAGTCATGAAAATCTGTCTGGTGGCACTGCTTTAATATCTTTTTTTTTTTTTTAAACTTTTTCTTGATGCTTTCTTTCGAGTGACGTTGCAGAACATCGTGCATGAAATAAGTGATATATCTCTGCATAATGGGGGAGGGAAGAGAGATATATTTTTTTCTGCCTGCCAGTACTACCTCTGATACCCCAAATGATTCTTTTCCTATAGAATCAATGGCAAAAAAAGGTCCTATTAATAGCAACGAAAGCAGGAGCGGGCCTCTAACTCTTTTATAACTGTTTCTGTGCCGTTCTCAAACTATTTGAAACCGCCTTTATGAGCTGCATAAAGTGCCTAACTAAAAATAATAGAGAAATAGGAATCCATTTCACTTTCTGATTCCCTGAAGTAAAGCCACTCAAAATAATTTGTTTATACTGGAGACTATATACAAGGCATATGAAGCAATACGTATATCTAAAATCGACATGCCTTTTGGTTTTTAGCTGTTACAGAGCTTTTATTGTGGGGGTCTGGTCTGGCAGTAGGAAATGATCTGTAATAAAAACAGTGAAACACGGTTGTGTCTATTCCATACACTGAGGTTATAAAATTGGCAATTGCCCAGTAGTTAGCACTTGGTAATATATTAGGATACCCGATCTTATTGTTTAGCAGCTCCAGACGACTTAAATATCCCCTCAACCCTAATGGTTTGATTCTCCAGATATGTTGCAAATAAACAGGGTTTTTATGACTTAACTGACATGTATTATAACTACCTAAATAGCTGGCATATGTGCATAATAGAACCCTATTATTTGCCGAATTGGTTTTGCAATTGATTGAGTGGAAATGGGAGACTGTGAAGTAGTATCTGCTCGACGAGGGTGTGTAATCAATTAGTATTCTCCTCTGAAACATGCCCGCTGGACTGCCAGGACTCTACCACCAGCAAACCCCCCCAATTTCGGAGTATATTTTCTATAAGGAAACGCGTGTTGCCGCGATTCCGAGAGGAAGCAGCAGTAGCAGCTGTCAGCTCTTATTAACTCCTGCATAAAACATACCTTAAGTACGGTTTGTTATCAATTACTTGCAGAAATGAAACAACTGGGAAAATGCAGCGAGGCTCCCTATAAATTAAAGTGATTGGTTGATTGATTAGAGCACCTGCTGTAAATCATAACACTTACAATTATGAGGGAGCTATTTAAGTTCATTTGTAAACAAAATTCATGTCACGGGGGAATTGCTCTCATTTTTAGTTTAGCCATTTTTTTTGTTTATTTCGGAGTGTGTCTGGTTGCTATTATAGGAATTTGTGCCTTATAGTCCCCTTGGTTACTCTCAAAATAACCTCACTAGTTCCTCAGAGAAAAGAAATATTCCCTTTTATCGTGGACAGAATGACATGTTTTTATTTTGTGTAGTTTCCCTTTATTGTTCTGTTTTGGTTTCCCCCCCCATAACTTCCTTTAAATACGTGTTACAGTAACGAGATCAGCTTTATTTAGGGGTGGGAGAGTTCCCACTACTTCACGGACAGCACAATATGACCAAGGTGGTGAATGCCATGGTTAGACCAGATTTTTTTTTTTTTCTCCTGGTGTTCATTTTTCTGAAGGAAAAGACTCATTTTATTTCATAAACCAGACTTAATAAAAACAAAAAGCAATAACAGAGCTGTCTTCTGGTTGCTGTATCCTCCAGCCTTGATACTTATTTAAGACAGCAACTCTCTTCGTGTAGTGAATTTATTCCTGGCTCAGCTTAGCAGTAATGGAAACATTAGCAAAAAAAGTAAATTTTCCTTTTTTTTTTCCCCTCCAGAAAGGCGCTGTCCGTTGTACAAAAGGCATCGGGGGGCTCTGGGTGAGACACAGGCTCAAACCCGAAAGTTGCCAGGTGCTTGCCAATATGTATTTTATTTCCCAATGATCAAACCCTGCATAGAGGCTGTACTGCACCACCCTTCTCTCCATCCATCATTCATGGAGCAATTTCCTAGAGGTTGGGGGAGCAGCACCCTTTAGGTTGCTGGAGGTAGCCAGAGATTCCAAATTCCCTTTCATTTTGCTGTTCTGTGCATGTCAGAGAGACTGTGGTTACCCTGTACTCCTTCGTGGCATGATGGTTTCTCTCTCCCCTCTTCCCCTTTTCTTTCTCCAGTTCCGGTTCCTCCAAAATCTGTTACTTCTTTGATGATGAATAAAGATGGCTTCCTGGGTGGAATATCAGTCAATACCGGAGAGGTGTTTTGCTCTGTACCTGGCCGCTTGTCTTTGCTTAGTTCAACTTCAAAGTATAAAGTAACTGTGGGAGAAGTTCAGAGACGCCTTTCTCCTCCAGAGTGTCTGAATGCATCCCTCCTAGGAGGAGTACTTAGAAGGTAAGAGGCTGGGGCGAGTGTGCGAACATGCCCATGTGTGGGCATCCATGCATGCACCAGAAATACTTGGTCAACGGTAAAGATGATTGCAAATACGCATTGATCTTACTGACGTAGCACGTGTGTGTAACGTTCAGGGTAAGGTGGAAATATGCTGTATTCGGGCATTGAGGTGAACATGTGGAGACCAGGGAAAGATTTGGCCTTGTACATTTTCTATCAAAGCATCCGAAAATGAAGGAACCGAGACAAGAAGTTTTTTCACTCTTGTACCTGCACACACTTTCTAGCTTTTCTCCTTCTCCTCACGCTTCTCTCTAAGCAAAAGGACGAAATAAAATGCCGTGATGGGCATGTTGCAGTTAGGTGTTGCAGGATGAGCCTGATGTATTTCAGGACCTGATGTATCTCTAGAGATTTCCTAGATAAATCCATGAGGTTTCCTCTATATGGCGATAACGATAAGGCAATTAACATGGTGTCACACAAGACATTGTTGAAATGGCAGGGGATTAATAGGCAACCTGTAAGGTAGGTAAGTACCCGACTAAAGAAAAGCCGTCAACAGATAGCTTTGAAAGTCAGAAACTTAGCGCTTCATCTAGAGAAGGTTGCTAGAGGAATTACTCACAGTTGGTCTTGAGGCCTTTGTCATTTAACTTTTGGTGCAAATCACCCACTAATGTCCTGGTGGATTTTGCTGAGGACCTCAAAATAGCCGGCATTATTGGTACTGAGGAAAAGGAGGAGCGAGGGATAACCTGGAGGCCTGGTTGCCACTCCATCACGTCAAGTGGGAGATTGTGCATTTAGGTACAAGCAACAAGAATTTAAGCGCCGAGGTCGTCAGCTGGAAAGACTAACAGGAGAAAGGCCTTTATCTTCTTGACAGTGACCGAAGGACTGTGAATTGTCCGTATGACTTGTCTGTAAGAAAGGTGAGCTAGGGCTCTATCTCTGGACAGAACAGGGAAGAAATCATGACATGGTATAAGGTACCAGTTCACTCAAGCCAATGGAGAGCTGAGAGGGGATAAGGCTTCATTTTCTACACGTGAGGTATACGTCGGACTGGAAAATAAAGCACAACTTCGAGACAGAAACAAATGCAATTAATTTGGCCCTGAAAAAATTTCAGATCACGTTTAAAAGTTGCTAATCTTAGAGGAGGAAATATCTTGCCAACATCCATAGCAGCAATTGGGCGACACTGACTCTAAGTTTTTTTGAAATTGTTTGCTCTGTTGTTTGGTTGTTGGTTTTTTGTTGTTTTTTTTTTCCCTGCAAAAAAAAATTCTGTGATGACGTCAGGGGCTCCAGCTCCGTGTCTGGAGAGGAGGGGGAAAGTCCTGCTACATGCAGTCAGTCACCCAAATATACACGTGAGAATTAAGGTCTCCTAAAATAGATGCTGTTCCACGTGAATGTCTGTAATCAATGTTTAGCTGTGATCCTTGCCAGTGAGAGCAGCAGAGATTTTTACTTACAGATGCTAACCTGCCTGCTCACTCCGTACAGCTACAAATGGAGCAGGGAGAACATCCAAGAGATGCACTGTAGAAAATATAATTATCAAGGTAAAGAAACATCATTACGGAACTTCAGTGGATTTCTGGAGGTGGCCCAAGCCGTAACCATTGGCTGCTGCTGACTTCAGTTCCTATCTTGAATCTAAATTTTAGACAAGCTTTTGGTTCAGAGCAGATGAAATACAGAAAGCTGCTCTCTTGCAATTCTGCCATCTAGCCCTATTTACTTTGATATAAAATAGTGGGAAGCCAGTCTGGCTTGTCTGTCGTTTCTGGTTTCCTTTCACTAAGCGTGACTGCTAATTCTTAAACAAATTTTAAGTAAGAACGAAGAGAGAGATTCGGGATAGACTCTGATCTTAGGTGCCAAAACTCTCCCTGATTACGCAGGTGGCAAGATTTCATCCCTGGGGCTTTACATATGTATAGGCGTCCGAACAATAGCTCTGTATTTCCCACCTATAGCTCCATCATCCTTTTATTGTCCTTATCAGTAACCTCCGACAGATATTCAAATCTTCCTTCAGGCAATGGGTTCCCTCTGTATAACGCACCCTGCCTTCAGGTGAGCTCTTCCTCTCAGCATCGCCTTCCCGCCCAAGAACACACTCACACGCACGAAACGATTTAATAAATATTTTCCTCCTTTTCTATTTATCCACAGGCACACACATTCTCCCTTCGAGCCTTTCAGATTTCACACCTCCCCCCCCCCCTTCTTCTTCCCATTCTGGCTCTTTCCTGGAATAACCGAGGATTTAATTCTCCTCCACTACCTTTCTGCCCATCTCCTCACTCCATCCTAATAGGAGTTAGTGTCATAGAGTAGGAACCCATTTGCTCTCTGGATCAGAACCCTGTCCATTAATTATTGCTGTCTGGCATTATTTGATTTCCCCGGATAAAATGGGGAGAAAAGTGGGTTCATCCCCACTCCTACCCCTGGGAGAAATTAAGCAAACCTCAGCAAACCCAAGCAGAAACCAACACACCCGAAGTCCTTAACGTCGAGTGAAAACCCTCCCAGGCTCCTACTGACTGCACAGACTAAACATTTCTTCCAGGAACACTGCGGGGTTAATCACGATGTTAATTTCTTTGCAATTCTAGAGCCAAATCGAAAAACGGGGGGAGATCTTTGCGAGAAAGGCTAGAAAAAATCGGTTTGAATTTACCAGCCGGCAGGCGTAAGGCCGCAAATGTCACTTTACTCACCTCCCTGGTGGAAGGTAAGCCGAGGGTCGCAGCTCCCTTCACACCCCTGCCTGCTCTGAACTCCTGTCTGACATTTTACGAACCAAAAAAACCCCCAAACCCCCACCATCTTTCGGGATCAGGTGGGAAAACCTTGCAGAGGTGAAATTCAGGGCGGGTTAGCATGAACAGCGGCACGGTTAAGGATCCCATCCCCAAAAATGAAGTTGCTGGCTGGAGGGTCAGTGATTCCTCTTGGTGGCAAGAATGAGGTTGTGTGTGTGTGTGTGTACATGTGTGTACATGTGTGTACACGTGTGTGTGATTCTGCAGGGCAATCCCATTCCTCACTGCTATTAATTTCCAGCCTGTGCTCTCCGACTCAACGTCTCCTCCATTCTTTAGCTAATTTGCTCCTCCCGAGCTTGTTTATGGCCACTACAGGACGCTCAACGAGGAAAAATAATACAGATTTTTTTTTTTTTTAAGAAAACAGAGCAATTGAAGAGTCACAGAGCGCCGTTTACCTTAAGGTGGCTAGAACTAAACAAAGACACAAGCTATTCCTGAGGAAGGAGAGAGGGAAGGGCAGACTGAAGTTTTACCTCATTTCAAGTCAACTAATGTCATTTTGGTGTTCGGTGTGTTTCTTTGATTTATCGTTACTGTATTGAAAAGTAAAATTTAGAGCTACTAATATGTTTAGGATATGTGCATGTTTATGCTAAGAGAAGTTGGACCTTCTCCAAAAAACATAACCGGAATAGTATGGATGCAATTATGAATTATATGTATCTGCCTTACACATACACACCGAGAGGCGTATAAATAATCCACTTATCTCTTCTGCATATAAGCGTGCATAAACATTTGTGCTAGATATTAACTTTTCAACTCTTTTGATTGAGTTATGTGAGCGATAAGACCTTACTGCATGCAGAGCTGAAGGCAGGCTCGCAAAAAGATGGGGGCTGATAGAAAGAAAGGAGCTCCTCCTGGTACCCACATACAGGTTATGCCCGGTGCGCAAGGCTCCGCGTAGGTTACGGATATAGGGTCACGCTATAGGAGACGTGAAGCATTTGGGGGGGTGACAACTGCCGTTTAACAGAGGGGTTAGTGCAGCTTCACCCCCGCTGCGTGGGTGAAAATCAGTGTACCCCACTCCCAGCAAAATCAGCCCTTCCCCGAAGCTGGCTTGAGGTTCAAAAGCCAGTGCGGTTGCATAGCGATGCTAAAATCTGTGTCAAGTGTGTAGTAAGGTGAACGTTCCCCTCCTCTCCCCTGATTTCCTTACAAATCAACAGTTTACCTTGAGAGAGCTCCTTCCTTTTAGGAAGAAGCTCTACCTGCTGGAGATACATCTTCTTTTCTGCCACCAGCAGAAACGTTCCGGCCAGGATTACCCGAGCCGTGCCCGGGGGGGACCCTGCCCGGCGCAGGGTGACGGTGGAGGGGGGGGGCACCCCCCCCCCCCCCAGGCTCCTCCGGGTGCCCTCGCTTTCATTAAGCGGTTTGGTGATTAGCGAGAAGCCTTGGAAAGCAGAAGATGACGTTGGAAAGCAACTCCTGATCGTTAAAAATAATGTGGTCCTGGAGTTATTAGACATATCTGTTCTGCGTGTTGGAAATCTTCCCCTTGGTCCCTCAGGCGGTGCTTTAAAGGGTTTAATGCTTTATTCTATAGGGGCTGAGCTATAATCTGGTAGAATCCCCCTAGAGTCTGAGGGTTTTTTCCCCCCTCCTCTTTTCCTCCTTTCTGCAGCTACTGTCTTCTTCTTGTGGCATGAAGTACATCAGTAGGAGTTGGATGACACGAACCTCTGGAGGCAAGAAACCTGAAACCAGACAGGCAGGAAAAGTGACAATTAGAGTTAGAATAATTATTATTTTTCACAGAAAAGGTTACCATTGGTTGCTACCTTTCCACCTGGCGGAGAGGAGTTCCTGTTGCATGATGGTCAGTTAAGAGTGCGGATTAATAATTTCCATCGGATGAAATGCAGTTATCTCCATCATTTTACAGATGTGGCAATAATTGTGATCGTGATGCAAGTGCTCTATGTGTGTGTATAAACAAGCGCGTATATGATGTCCCACAAAGAATTGACATTAATATTAAGACTATGTCCACATCTGTAAAATTTTGGACAAGGATCTGGTGTATTGAAACAGGAATGGTTTCTCTGCTCTTAAAGAGAAGTTTGGGTCCTTTTGTCTTACGGGATTGAACTAGTTTCCCCTCGCTTTTTTTCTGGCCCAGTTAATTTGAAAACGTATATGTGTGTGTGTGTACGCATGTGTGTATGTATGTATATGTGTGCGTGCTTTTCCCACAGCTCTGCACAACCATCTGCAGGGGTAGGTACCATCACAAGCGCATTGTAGCAAAGACAAATCTCATCAACTGAAAAATCGGTCCCATCAACTTACTTCTGCCCCCCAAAACAAGGCTTGTGGAGGGAAACCATATACCTGGAGCCTGTCCCTAAGGTACAAGGGATGTTATGAGGTTTCTAAACCCGGCCCGAAAGAGCTGGTCTCTCGCAGAGGGAGCGGTGGGCAGCAGCCTCGGGAGGTGGGAGCCAGCCCGGGGCCGGCGGTACCCGGAGGTGTTAATGTCCCCTCTCATCCCCTCCAGGTGAGGCCGTTCATTTAGCTCGGGATTTTGGGTACATCTGCGAAACGGAGTTCCCAGCCAAAGCTGTTTCTGAGTACCTGAACAGACAGCACACGGACCCCAGCGACCTCCACTCCAGGAAAAACATGCTGCTTGCTACAAAGTGAGTGCGAAGTTGACACCCCCCCCCCCCCCCAGCCTCCCTTCTATCCTCCCCCTCCTGAAACCCTTCCTCTGAGCTCCTTTTGAAAGCAGACAGAGTTGCCAGACCCCAAATTCTAGCGGTCCCGCGGGGAGGAAGGATGCTTGAGTCGCCCTATGGGCAAGGCAGACCCTATAGCTTCTGCGTCCCTCTGCAGGGGGGGTTTCTGCCAACACCCGCTGTCCCTATAGAGGATGTAGGCGACTGTCCCCTAGCTACTGTACATCGTCTCCAAGCCCCCCCCAAGTTAAAAAATCTTTATGAAAAGGGGACCAAAAATCCGTGTTTTGCTTCAACAGCATGTCTGTCTGTCCCTCCTGCTGCTCACACACACGTTTGTCTGCTACCAAATTGCAATGTCTTTTCCATAATGTTTAATAAAAAAAAAAGAAAGAAAAAAGAAAAAAACCCCACCACTATGTACTGCTAATGCTCCTCGGTTTGGTACCCCCAGCCCATCTCTCGCCCTTGGGACTTTCTCGGTGGATGTGCTGTATGTGATGATTTACACTTGGCTGTGCCTCCCAGGCTACTAACTGGGTGCTTCATAGGTTGCTCGGGTCCTCGGCTGTGGGTGCTGTGTGTCTCCACACGTCTCCATCTATCCGGCAAAAAAAGGAAAAGAAAAAAAGAAAAAAAAGAAAGAAAAAGAAAAAAAATTACCAGCCCAAACAGCTCTCATTTATTTCATGCTCTGGGATGTGGCTTGCCTCCGATGACAGTGTAATTTAAAGAAATATATGGAGGGTTGAAAAATCATTTGCTCAAATTTGTCCAGATGTTTTTTAGACGTGATTGGAATTTGATTGCCCTTTTCCGCAGGGTCAGAAGATATTAATGTCCCAGAACTTTAATTGCTCGCAGACCCTGCTTTGCTCTTTGAAGATGTAAAATGTTGGACTCATTACTGTTTGTTCTCTAAATTCAAAGTTTCCTCTCTTGCACTTTCTTAATAGATAATACACATAGAAGTAGACCTTTATCTTTCCCCACCCTCTGAAACCTTTAACCCACCGGGAATTTCAGAGGATGAGAGCTGAATGCCTTTTTTAAGGATTTCTTTTTTCTTTCTTTTAAAATTTTTTTCTTTTTCTTTCTTTTTTTTTTTTTTTTAATTCTGGCCTTTTTTTCTCCAGTCCCTGGGTAGGCATCTGTCTCAAAGAAATTATTCCTTTGGGAACTCCACCAACCCCCAGGGTTTCTACATTGCCTGGGCACCTGTTGACTTGAAGGCCTTTTGGACCAGAGCAATGCAAAAAAAAGTGTGCATGGGGGAATTCCTTAGAAAAATCAAATCTGATTTTTCAAAGGTGCGAGCAAACAAACAAGAGCCAGATGTCAACTCTGATGTGTTAATCGGGGTGCCACCCCCCAAAATAAAGTAGGAAGTGTTCACTTTGCTCCTCATGCGATGAAGAAACCTGCATGGAGTTCAAAAGTCCTGATCTTTCTCGACAAGGTGGCCCAACCTGAGCAGTCTCAGAGGAGGCTCCATTCTGGCCCTTCCCTGTACCACGTCCCTGTTCCACCAGTAGCAATCAGTGCGTGGTTGTGCTTTCCCCCAGGAACAGCACTGGTGAGAGCTGCTTTGAGCCAAGGTCAGGCCTCCGGGAAGATGGGTGGTTGACAAAGCCATGGCACATCTCCGTTTCAGCCGGGTTATTTCTAGAGCCACCAAGCAGGGTTGGGTTTTCACAGGGCTTCAGAATCATAGAATCATTTAGGTTGGAAAAGACCTTTCAACATTCTTCGCATACTGAACTCAAAACACAGCACTGTACCAGCTACTAGGAAGACAGTTAACTCTATCCCAGCTGAAACCAGGACAAAGATCATTGAGTCCAATTGTAAACCTAACACTGCCAAGTCCACCACTAAACCATGGCCCTGAGCACCATCTACATGTCTTTTAAATACCCCCAGGGATGGTGACTCCACCACTTCCCTGGGCAGCCTGTTCGAATGCTTGACAACCCTTTCAGTGAAGAAATTTTTCCTAATATCCGATCTAACCCTCCCCAGAAACATCCTTGTGGCTGCAGGAGAGATTTCTATCTCCAGATCTGGTGTTATCCCGCAACTGCAAAAACGTCTCTCCTGAAGAACATCATCCTGAGCAGGGAGCTGCCGGCTCGCCGTGGCCGGTCCCCAAGCACTGCTGGGGGAAAGGAAGGTGGCAAAAATGTCCCGTCCTGGGGCCTGGGATCACCTTTGGCCTGAACCTGCCCCTTCCTTCAACCTTGGTTGTCTCGGAGAAGTGTGCGATGAGGCTAACCACTGCTTTTCTCTCTCTCTCTCTCCCTCTCTTTGCCTTTCTCTCTTCCGTGCAGGCAACTTTGTAAAGAATTTACAGATCTCTTGGCCCAGGACAGGACACCCATTGGAAACAGCCGGCCCACCCCTATTTTGGAACCGGGCATTCAGAGCTGCTTGACTCACTTCAGCCTCATCACTCACGGCTTTGGGGCCCCCGCTATCTGCGCTGCCCTCACGGCCCTTCAAAACTACCTGACTGAAGCTCTCAAAGGCATGGACAAGATGTTCTTGAACAACAACACTGCTAACAGGCACACATCTGGCGAAGGACCAGGTAGTAAAACTGGAGACAAGGAAGAGAAACACAGAAAATGAGAGAGAGAGAGAGGAAAAAAAAAATAAAAAGAAAGGAAGGAAGGAAAAGAAAAAAGTTAAATAAATAAAAGGAGAAAAGAGAGAGATAATCTTTTAAAACAAAACCGTCTTAATTTTAGCTTTAAAAATATTGGATTGGGCTTTGGAAGAATTCTATTAGGTAGGACAAAATAATAATAATAAAATAATAATAATAATAAAAGAAAGACAATAATTTAAGATCAGAGGAGCACAATGGCGCAAGACCAGTGGTTCAGAGTCTCTTGCCAGGAACATGTGAAGACAACCACCAGGATTTTTTTCCCACTTCTGTTCTTTCACATTTTTTAAATAATGATTTGGGGGGGAGGGGAATATAATAATAATTAATAATAATAATAAAAGAAAGAAATGAATAACTTATTGGAAGAAATCGGAGAAACATTTTTGGTGTCAGTGCTTTGATTTCTTGAGCTGCACGGTCTGTCTTGCTATTATTTTTGGTTTATTCTTTTTCTTTTCTTTTTTTTTTTTTTTTAACGATGTCCTGTCTCCACCCTAGCTCAAACGATCTTCCAGAGCGTTCCTTTCTGAGCAGCCCCATCACTTCATTCCCCCCAACTCTTCCCATCTCATCTCACCTCACCACCCTGGTTCTGTCTAGACTAGGAAAGGAGGGGAGGCGAGCGCGCAGACCTCTCACAAAGTCACCAACACCAGCCAGTTCGAGCTGCGTTCATGGCAGCGTCTTAACATTAGATGCCATGAGATGGGAAGTTTCGAGTCGTCGTAGCTCAGTCGAATTAGCTAACTCTGTTTTGTAAGAACTTTTTTTTTGTTTTTCCTGGTCTAGACAGACTCTCTGTTTAGATTACCAGCGTTTACAGGTGTGTATGGCGCATGTGTGCCTATGTGTGTGCATATGCGTATGCACACACATAACCTGATAGGGGTGCGTGTGTATCCTATGTATGTTTGTATATATATATATGGATATATCCATATATATATATATAAAATATGTGTGTATAGCCACACATATTCATGCATGCAAACATACCTTTGTAATTTAGTACTTGCCTTTGATGGTAAAATGCCTTGTCTATAATGGGTTGCAAAATTTGAAAGTAAGGTCTGGTAAAATGTCAGCTGATTTCTTAATTTTCTGAGATCTCCTCTTTTTCTCTAGGGAGTTTTATATTCCTAACTATGCCAATGTTTCAGTCCTTAATTTCCTTGAGTAGTGTGTGTGAGAGATACCTTCCCCCATTTTTAAAGAACTGTTAACAACAACAAAAAAATGAGTGATATGAGTATGTAATTCTTTCTCAGGAGTATGCACTATTTTATTTTCTTCTGTTTCCTAAAGCTTTGCCCGCTTGGCTTATGAGCTTCTTCAAAGAGGACTAGAGATCCCTACACAATATATCAGGTACAGAGAAAAAAAATCCACAATTCTGATATTCTGATACTTTTCTTTTTTTTTTTTTTGCTTTTTCAAATCAAAGCCAGTTGTTTCCGAATTCTGTAGGTGCACTTCTTTAAAGAAGCTCAAAGGGAATAATTTGAACAAGATAAAAAATATAAGTTGAAATCGAGGTGTAATATTGCAAAGAAAATAAGAGCTGTGTTGAATGTTACCGCACTTGCTTGGCACTAGGGTTTTGTACCCAGGGAGGAAAGGGTTGCCATGTGAGCTGGCTCCTCGTGATGGGAGTGGGGAGGGCTTGCCAGGGAATATCCTGATCTTTGAGCTCAGTCTAAGGAAATCTGTTTCACTTAGAAAGCTTTTAAAAAAATGTCTTGTGACTCTTGCTTTAGAACAAGTCAGTGTGGTAGGGGGAAAAAACTTCTCAACTCCAATGTTTTTCTCGGTGGTTTTGGTGTGTGACAGGATGTCTTATGCATATGATTTGGGGGGGGTGGAGGGCGAGTCTGGTTTTTTTCCTTTTTTTTTTTTTTTTTAACATACATTTCTTTGTCTTCTGTGGTAAAAATAATGCTGAAGTGTAAGGATATGAATTTCTGTTTGGATTCTGCCGTATTGGGTAATTGCATGTGTTTCTCAGTGGGGTAGGGTTCGTGCACTAACACATCTTTTTGCTTATGTCAGAACAGTTACTGGGTGTGGGTAAATCTCCTGGAGTCGCTGGCAAAACTCCAGTGGGGTCAGGCCTCCCCCCAGGATCCCTGTTAAAGCTGCAGGACTCAATCCCACCAACCCAAGCAGGCACACCTGAACTCAAAACAAGGGAGAGAGAGAGAAACAAAAGAGAAGCCTTAGCCTTGTTTTAGTTTCTAGATACTTTGCAAAGTTGGATGGTGGGGGAGAAAGAATTCAGCAATACTCTCAACATCCCCCAACAACATTTTCTTAAAACAAAAAAAAGCAAATGAGCCTCTTGATTGTCACCCTTAGTGTCCTTAGCTATCTGAGAAACGGCTACAGCTGAGGGCCTGCTCTGCTTTTCAAATCTTTGTGCAGCAAGTGAAGGTCTTGGCTTTTGTTCCCTACCCGTGAGTTGGACGTATGTGGCAATAGAAACCCAGGAATCATGCAGCCCCGAGGAGCACTGACCCCTCTGGAGCTGCTCCTCATTCACCTACCTTTGGTTCTTGTGGGGCAGAGCGCTGTGGGGAATCTCATGTGAGAAAAGGGGGAAACTGAGGCAGACAGCCTTCTTCGTGGGAGGAGTTGGAGGTAGTCTTCGACCCTGGCAGTGGGTTTGGTAATTGGCACGCCCCTGCGGATGTCACCAGAGGAGGCGTGGATCCCTGGGTGATGTAGATCTCACGGATCCCCCACCGGTAGGTTGGGGACCGCCAGATTGAAAAGCAGCCCCCCAGGCAGCCCCTGGTCCTCCAAAGCCCATCCCTTGCCAACCACCCCCTAATTTCAGCAGGCCCCCGAGGAAGGACAATCCAAGCTCCAGTGCAGGGCATGCCCCAGCAGTGATGCACGGGAAAGGGAAGGGGTACGCGTGTGTGTATCTGGGGAGGAATGAATGGCACCGCCTGAAAGCCCATCTCCCTTCTCTGCCTGACGAGAATATTCTGTTTATTGAAGCAGAGCACAAAGTGTTGAACGTTGCTTTGCCTGCCCTCTGCAAAAAGCCTTTGTGAGGAGCCCGTGGGCCCAGCCCTCCAGTGTCACCCAGCCCAGTGGGGCTCCTGGGTGGGGGGACACCCCAAGTTAGCTCTCAGTCTTTCACCTCCCCAGCTGCACACGCAGGGACGTGGGGACCTGCTCCCTGCCAGCCCGGAGCTTCCAGCTGAAGGCTTTGGGGGGCTGTTGGGGATGGTCCTTCCTCGTCTTTGGGGGGATGTTGGGGATGCTCCTTTTAATTGCAGAAGACAGTATCCCACCACCACTGTAGGTTAATGAGGAGAGGGAGCCACTTGCAACTTCTTGGGGACAGACCTGTACACACACGTGCACATACTCACGCATGTGTGAGGGCCTGATCCTGCTGCTGCTGCTGCTGAAAGCTCCCCTAGGCACAGGTTTGGTCACCTGGACCAGCACCTAAACCTTGAGAAGGTTGAGGGAAGAGATTCAGTTGACCCCTGGCAACTTTGGAACTGCCTCTCGTGCCTTCTACCTGGAAGAGACGGGCTGCGAATGCCAGGCTGTGCTTCGCTCAGGCGAAATAAAGCCAAAAGTAAAATTTCCATTGATGTCAGTGGGATGCCCCCCATTTGCTCCTCAAAGTACGGAGACAAAATCCACAAGGTTTCCGATTTAAGTGCAAACAGGGAGAAAACACAGCATAGCAGTATACCCATCTCTGTTCTTCTCCCTAGCCTAGTGCTGGTCCCAGAGGGAAATACCCGTTGCTCAGTGGCTCCTATCAGCGCTGAGGACTGAGGTTCCCCAAAAACTAAACTCAGCCTCCCGCCCGAAGGCACTGTCCTGCTCCCCTGCACTTTCCCAGCCTGACTACTTGTGTTGGCGGGGCACCTCAGACGTTTATCTGATAATTGAGTTATTAAAAGATTTGGTTTCCTCGGGATCATAAATCAATAAACAGGAGGATTAACACGGCAGCTTTGCTTTTTAACTCAAGGGAAAAGTTTGAGGAGAGACCGTGAAAAGTTTGTTTTGAAAGCAAACAGGTGGGTTGCTGTAAATTTTATTTCATTCTTAGTCTCGCTTTTTTTTTTTTTTTAAATAACAATTCTCTATTTTCCGTTGGAAAGATCTTTGTTTTTGTATGCTCCTTGACTTTTTTTTTTTCCCCTGGTTGTTATTCACACAAGGTGTGAAGGAAACAAGAAGCCAATTTTATGGGAATCCTTTTACAACCCGGTGATTTCTTTAAAATCGGGTCGTGTCTTGTCCCACCTAATAGAAATTCTCTGTGAGAAGCTGTTTCAAGTCCCTTTGCATCCCAGACCAACCTCCCTCCAAATCCCCAAATTTGCATTTGGGGCTGGGAGGGAGGGGGGGAGGATGGTTTTAAGACCTTTAGCTGTGCCCAAAGGGCTTATTCCCTTCCCGTGCTCATCTCTTTCTGACTGGTTTATCACGCAGACCTGTTCGGCTCTGTTTTAATACGTTTCTCGGAGAATTTGGTGCTCGTTTCAGCTGCCGTAAGCATTGCCAGATCGATCCGGCCAAACTCCCCCTCCCCTCCGGCTTCCCTGTGTGAGAGAGACCGTAGGCTTTTTACAAATAGTATATTTTCTTATACAAAGGGAAAAAGTAAAAGAAAATATCCCCAAACACACTGGCAAACGCCTGAACATTTCGAGAGAGACGAAACATTGTGTGCCAGCGAGAAATAAAGGAAAAAAAAAAAACCCAAACAAATGTAAAGCTCTGAAAAACCGAATGAGAAACTGGAAAGATGAAAGAAAAAACCCAATTCTCCTTTTATGCCCCAAACTATCCCTTTCACCTCCTCTTCTTGAAAAATCTGACCATGCAGTGAGAAATATCAGTTTATCGACTCTTCCTGAGAAGAAATGCGGAGAGGCATTCAGTATTGAGTTTGTATATATTTATTTATGCTTAATTTAACGGGAATGTGTAAATATGGCGAGCAAGTAGTTTTTGGGTTATTTATCTGTGAATCTATACCTCTGTGAACGGGTGGGGGAATTTAAAAACAAAAAGTAAAAAAAAAAAACAAACAAAAAAGAAAAAAACAAAACCAACAAAAAAAAATCCCGCTTGACTAGATAGTATCCTATCTGAATCTTTTCTGTTCTTTATAGACAAGCTGTTATGGTAATGGGTAGAAATTGGTTTCTTGTCCAGTGATGACCTGATTTACATAAATAATAAGAATAAGAATAAAAAAAAAAGAGATTGTTGTGTTTTGTTGTATTTTCCTCTTCAGTTTTTTTGAATGTTGGTGCTGCTTCGATTCTGCAGACGGATTTACTTATAACGCCAAGAAGTCTTTATTTTCCCAATCTAGGCTTTGGGGAAATTCAGGACATGTCTCTACATTAAAAAAAAAAAAAAAGACAATAAATATTGCTTCTCAGAAATGTTGGTATTTTATTTCTGTCTGACTCAAAAGTGTCCATATTTTTACCACTCTTACCTCTTCATTCTAAGCAGACCTATAATAAACCTCATGTCATGTTAACGTGAGCTTTCGTTTCATTTTGCTTTTACCAGATGAATTAGGAGTAAATATTCTTTTTCTTTTCAAAGTATTAGCCATTAAAAGAAAATGTTATGTAAGCCTTCAATATTAGGAAACGTTTTTTTTTTCTCCACTGCTATGTTACTGTTTTCTGTACGTTTCACTTATGTATACGTGGATGTGAGTGTGTGTATATATATATATAGATAGATATATACAGATCGGGAGTGCTGTTCGTATTCACAATGCGGGATTATTTTCTACCTTTAGGTCTACAGTTGCAGCGCCAGTAATTAGCAAAAGGAAATATTCAAACTAAAACAACTTCTTCCTCCGTCTCCCCTCCATCCCCACCCCTTCCACCCCTCCGTTCCCGAATCGGCTTTATTTAGGTTTGTAATCGATATTCCTGAAGAAGAGCCGAGGGGAGATCCGGATCCCCAGGGCTAACCCGGAGCCACTCCGGAGTGACTCGGGGTTTACCCTGTGGTTGGGTGAAGGAAGAGGGGGGGCAGATTAGGGCCTCAGGATTTTTTTTATTTTTTCAGTGTTATTATAGAAAGCATCTTTTTTTTTTTTTTTTTCCTGTAAATCAGAGGCTGAAAAGGACTGTCAGTGTAACCCTCCGCACAGTCACCCTGAAAACAAACACACACGTGTGCTCAAACAGGGAAGCCTGAGGGTGAAAACCGGTTTAAAGCATCGCTTTTGCTGCGGTGAACTATTTTAGTTAAATACCCTCTCTGAAGACTTGTCTGGGTTGGGTTTTATCTGTTGTTTTTTAAAGAGAGTGGTAGTTTAAGAGGGCAGACGGAGCCGTAGCAGGCGGTGGATCGGTTTTTGCAACTTAATATTTCTCTCGGAGGGAGGTGGGGGAATAGCAAAAAAGAAATCCATCCCCACCTCCATCTCCCAAACTACCTCCCTTCTCCCTCTCCTTCCAGCTTGGACTACAGGACCCGACTCAGCTGATCGTCCAAGGTGTCCAAAATAAATCATCATCATCATAATAATAACAATAATAAAAAAACCAAACAACAACAACAACAAAAACATTGCAAACGACGACCCCAAAGTCTGTTTTATGGGGAAACGTTCGAGGCTCGGCTACCTCGGCTTCAGTCAGGCTTGGACTCAGCCGTGACCTACTTTCTCTCCGTGGTGTGATGGCAAAAACGCCCGGAGCAAGTTTGGGGGGCCCGGGGTGGAGAGAGCGGGTGGGTGGGTGGGTGGGGGGGGGGACGGGGACGGCAGCAGCAGCGCCCGGGGTCCAAGCAGGGGGAAAACGGGGGTGGGAGGGGGGAACGGAGCTGCAAGCAAAAGAGAAAAGGGAATCCCCCCCCCCCTTCTTTTTATCGGGACTTTGAGGGGCGGGGACCCCCCAAACGCTCCCTCCCCAGCCCCATGGACCCAGCTGAAGGATGCCCGCGGGCAGGGAGTGCTGGGAAGACCAGCGACACTAGCCCCGATTTCCAAAAGCTAGGCTGCATGCCGTGCTTTTTTAGTTTGGTTTGTTTTCTTTTGTTTTAATCGCACCGATGATATTATTTTTAGTAGAGCATATGTTTTGCATGAAACCTTTCAAAACAGCTCTCGCAGTTCCCAGTGGAGTCTGGGAGGGTTGTTTGGGGGACGAGGGGGGGGATCAGGAAGTTTCTCTGGTGTCCAAGAACTGTGCAACAGTTATGTAAAAAGGGGATTTTAAAAAAAAAAAAAAGTACCAGGGAAAGCTCTTTTATAACTCAGCAGAAGCACCCGCTTGTGGAAACCCCGGGCTCCCTTTAAAATGGGACCCGACGAGACGAAGAAGGGCTCACCCCGCGTTTCCCAAGCTCCCGGCGACAGTGTCGAGGTTGCAAATTCGAAGCACATACATGTATATATTTATAATAAAGTACAGTCGGCTGCTCCGGGAGGTTGCCGGTGTGCCCTGCCTCCCCCGGGGCCGGGTTCTCCTCCCGCTCCCCCCCCCCGGCTTGCAGCCAGCGGTGCTTGGGGTGGCAGGTCTGGAAACGTAATGTCAGGAAAGAAGAAATATTCCTGCTGCTTTCCTCTGCTTTACTGCATTTTCCCAAAGGTCTTCCACAAGCCAAGATCAGATTTTTTCTTTCTCCTTCTTTCTTTCTTTCCTTCTTTCCTTCTTTCTGTCTCCTGGTCTGTCTTCTCTTCTAGCTTCTCCCCCAGCTAAGGTTAAAAATAAATGAATAGCAGCAGTAACCTAGCTCATCAAAACTTCCCCTCCCCACCGGTCTGATGTTATAATCTGCTTTCCCAGTCATGACCAGCGGGGACCTTCTCTCCTGCCTTGCCCCATTCTCTTTTTTAAACTCTAGGTAGTTCTAGTTTCCATTATAAAACTTCACCTTGATTTATGTAGTCATAAACATCATTTTTGTCTTTCAACCCTTTGGGGTGAACTCCTTTCTTTTCTTTCTTCCTTTTGCTTTTTTTTCCCCTTTTCCCTCCCCACCTGCATGGTATGGCCCACATTTATACGAGACCTCATAAATAACATCTGGTGTCCCTATGATGGAACTAGTCAAATGTCTTGAATAATCCCCAGTACCAACATATTCACCGAATTCCTTTGTTTTCTCTGTCTCTCTCGTAAACAGGCATCCACACATATTTTTTCCCCGTAGCTGGACGTGTGTCTGTGTGTGTGCACAGCTGTACCAGGACCTTGTGTTACACGTCGTGGCACAACTGCGTGTAGCTCCGCTTCGTCATGCGGAATCGGTCCCATTCGTCCACCGCTCCTGGCTTTTATCAGTTACAGGGGAAAAAAAAAAAAAAAAAAGAAAAAGAAAAAGAAAAGCAGCTCCTCGTTTTTGCCTTCGGAATTAAATTCTTGCAATAGACTCCAGCCGGTGCAAAGGACCGGTCCTCCCCGGCGCTGCCCCCCCCCCCAAATCCCACGGACCCCGGGGCCCCACAGCCGGACCCTGGGCCTGATCCGGCACCCCGGGACAGCGGAGGAAGGGCTGCCCTGATTTCCCTTCCAGCAAGTCATCCCTCTGCCTGCGAACTCTTTTTCTGGGGGGGGCGGGCGGGGAGAAGAAAATCTCTGGGGATTTACGAGTTAAAAGTGTCTCTATACTCTTTCCTTAATATGAAGACGAAAAAACCCAGAATCTCACGCAATTACGAAATCACAGCAATTACTTTGGAGTTTCTTCCAAACAACACTAAAATAAGAGTGCCTGTGTTTGCCTGTGCATTTCTCACCCGAATATTCAGAGACCATAAGCCTTTTAACCCTCCCTTGCCCCGGACCTGGGGCAGATGAAAAAATCCCCACCACCAAAAAAAAAAAAAAAAAGACCCTAAAAAAACCCCGAAAAGGGGTTTAGCACTTGGCAAGGTGTTTTTAAAGCGAAGGCAAGCACTATCCTGAGTTCTACCCGGTGCAGTGTGACCTCCCTGGTTCCCCAGCGTGGGGAGGTGCTGTGCCGGTGATTATTAGTGCTATTAAATAAACAGTGGCGTGCGCGGAATAGCCGTCATCTTCTGACAACATGCGAGGACGATGCTCTCCCCAGGTCGAGAGGAAGATTTCCTTTAAAGCAGAAACGCTTTACAAAGCGTTGAGCTTTCCAAAGAGCATTGGGTACAATTGCAATTATATCCGTAGTTTTTACTCGCTTCAAACGTCCAGGTGAATGAAATGCGTGCGGACATTTCTTTTCCTTGTAAAAAATCCATCAGGGTATCAGGGGGGATATTTTGCTTTCTGAAACCAAGGCTAACAATAGTTTATCTCGCTCTTGGTGCGCAGAGCATCACCTGACAGTCTTCGCTCCTGCCAAACTCCCAGGGACTTAGCGGAAAGCTGCCTGCAGCTCTTCCCAAAAATTGTGAGCGCCGATGGGGCGAGAGTAAGCCCCGGTCTCCCCTATACTCTGCTTTATTTCAGGGCAGAATGGGTCCTGTTTTGGTTGGGAATAAGGGAGCCTGTTTCGAACTCTGTAAATCACAGTACACTAACTGGTAACAATGGGAAGGGGTGATGGTGGAAGAACTGCAAATGGGGATAGAAAGCATTTTTGGGTAAACGGTTTTCACGGAAATAGGCTGGATTTTAAAATCTATTCAAAATTGGAATAACGCGAGCAGGAAGGAACGAGGTGCGAGATTTTAAAACGAAAAGTTCTGGATGTTACTATGAACATTTGGCGGTGAATGTGGGAGATGGTTTTGTCTGACGAGTAAAGTAATCAGCGGCTTTAACCTGCCCCAGAGAGCCGCCAGTTCGTCCGCCGCTCACCCCTACGCTCAGACAACACCGGCCAGGCAGAGGAGTGAAGAAGACCGAGAAAGTGAAGGAGACTATCGTTAAAACCCCTCCGGTCTTGCTTTCCTGGGACTTTGCCATTGCAGCCGGAGCCTGGAGGTTTTTCCCTCTTTCCCTGCGCCCGGCAGCTGCGGGGGGAGGACGGGGGCGATGGCCGAGGCGGAGCAGGGACCTCCTTCTTCCTTACGCTTCAAAGGTTTCTTTAAACTTTAACTTAGGAGTGACATGAGCGAAAGCAACTCAACCCCGACCTGTAAACTCGCATTTTGGAAACAGCGGGGTTTTTTTCCTCCCCTGCCCCGTCCCTTTTTTTTTTTCTTTTTCCCCTCACCCCCCTCCTTGCTCTGGCTTGGCTTGGGAAGTTGAGTCTTGTTTGAAAAGTTTGGAAAGAATAATCACCCCCCCCCCCCCCAAAACAAAGGGGGTGAGGTGGTTACAGAGAGTTTCCCTTCTGGAGAAAAAGTGATAATTATAGCGGTTTTCTCACCAATGTGGAGCAGTACCCCCACCCCAAAACCACACCCTGGGCTGGGGGGTTGTGCAATTCTGGAGGATGGGTGTGAAAAGTCAAGGAGAGCTTTTCCCCCTCCTCTAGCTGTAGAAATGGTGCGTGTGTGTTCGTGCACATCTATGTACTTGTGTTACTGACCTGCGGGAAATATTTTACAGCTACTTATCTCTCCCGGTGCAGAAAATGAAGGCTACAGGGTTGCTTTCTCCTTGCTGCATTGCTTTCGCCACCTCTCTGTTTCTCTGCGGTTGCCCCATCCCGTGCAGGCAGCCTTTCCCAGGCTCTTTTATTTGCCAAAACCACCTGACACACGGCTCCGGGAGGCTTTTTCTGCAGTCTGGGCTACAAGCCCTGCCAGCAGGGGTGCCCCCCAACTCAGAAACACGCTCGGACAAGGCTAATGCAAGGCGAGAATTGACAGCTGATAGGGAGGAAGGGGGGGGGGAAGTTGGGTTATCCCCAGTGATAGCCAGGCTCAAGGTAATCCCCTGCTAAAGTTAGGAGGGGAAAGAAGAAGAGCTGGGAGGGACCTCATCCTTCCCCCAAGCTCCTCCCGAGCTCCTTCAGCTCTTCAACCTTCTCCCTCTCCCAGTGGGGTCTGCCCGGCCCCAAAGCAGCCCCCTCTCCCCTCGGTGCGGGGTGATAAGGAGATTTCCCTGGTCGCTTTTGCTTCCCCGACCTCCCCCCCTTCCCCTCGCCCCCTTTTCCCAACATCCTGTCAAGCAATAGGCTGTAAAATAGTTATCCAGCCCAGCACACAGGCAAGTGCCGTTTGAGAGTAATTTCTGCCCCGAGCGTTTGGCCGGGGGCAAAGCAAGCGTGCTCTCTAACTGATCAACCTGGATATTTCATTATTCATTAATTTACTGTTTAACCAAATCCCACTCATTATCAGAGGCAACGCTTGGCAGAGCCCAGCGAACAGTAGCAGTTGGTGTCAGGCGTGGAGAATTGGCCCATTTGATCCTGGGCTGTTTTATTATTCAACACCACTGACTGAGAAAAAGGCCCATGAATAATAAAGAGCCAAAGCGTGTTTGAACTGAGAAGCATGACACAGCCTTACAAAACAGCAGTTAGGAAATTAAAGGCGAGGTGGCCCGGGCTTTGCATTTTTTATTCTCACTGTGGGCACAGGCATTGGGATCCCACATTTTTGTTGCTCCTGTGTTTATTGTTGTCATTATTACTATTTTCCCACAAGCCATCTGAGAGGTGTAAACCCAAAATCTTAACTGGGATCTTTTTATTGCAGAGTTTCCCTCTGCTCTATACTGATTATAGTTTTAGTAATGACACAGATTGTGCCGCTTGCTTTTTCTCCTTTCCTTTACTCCATAGGAAATAAGCCCACTATGAACATCAGATCTGGATCATTTTGAGAGGGAATCCCCAAAAACACTCACAAGAGAAGGTTAACTGAGCACTGGGATGCCAATGGTGCTGTGGGAACTCTGCTGTGACCCTGAAGCCCCCTCAGGGCTAGGGCTAGTCCATCAGGATCAAGTCTCCAGAAAACTACTACTCTGAAGGCATTTTTCATGTTTTGACACCACCTTCATCTCTAAGCACTGACCGATTACCAGCTGAAAAAAAGAATACACCTCCTAGACAGTGATACCATTTAAAATTTTGTTCATGTTAGTAGCAAATGATCTAATAGTAATCCTCATTGTCATCATGCTTTTCACTCTTCTGAACTCAGGTCTTTGTTTTTTGGCCCTAACCCTTCCCTTACGTATAGCAGAAACTCACAGGTATTATCTCAGTTACATCAGGATCAATTTGCATTTTCCAAAATGCTTCCACTTTTGTAGGATACTTAAGACTGTCCTATGGAGTGGTGACATTTAGCATGTCTTTTAAAAAAAGGTTTTCCTCTCGAAGATGGTTAAAATATGGGGTCCTGAAAAAGAATGACGAGCAAGCAGTCAACGGCAGCTTTCAAAAACGTTGACCAAAAGGTCTCTGACTTATAAAAGTCATCCAAGAACAGCAGAGCAAGATAACTTATCTGCAGCCACAATAATCACACGAGTGAACCTGGAGTATTCACAGCAGCCTAGCCCTAATCTCATCTTCTTCAAATGGGAGAGTTTTGCAAGAGTTTTGGTCAAAATATTCTTTCTGTGTTGTCCTTTTGATCTTTGTTGATTATGACAACTGCTGTGGTGAAATACCTTCCGATTTCCTTACGTTCATTAAAATTTCCATCAGAAATAACATCTTTAATGTCATCAGGCTGCAGCAAAGATCTGGCTTTTAATCTTTCCGTGAGCAAATGGCAGGATGCATTTTGCCTTTCTTACTTTTCTAACCCCCTTCTGTCGCCTTTGCCGAGAATTATGGTAGGAGCAGTCACGGTATTTTAGTCTTCCCTGCATGCAACACTGGGTACAACACCCAGTGGTAGGCACAGAGTGGGGGTCCCATCTCCATAACACTGAGACTGGTCCCCCCCCTTTGTCATTTGTATCTGTTCAGACTCAGACACTGCTTAAGATGCTTGGATGATGAAAAGAGATTGTTTCTCCTGTTTGTGTTCCTTCCTATCTTCTCTCCCATCTTCTCTTCTGCCTACCCAAGATACGCAGAAGTGGGATTTCTGATGGGTGGTAATCGTGCAGGGAATGATAATTATAAGACCAAGTGCAGGTTATCTGCAGCTATTAGTTCTGGTCAGAATCAACAAAGACCTCCTAAATGATTTAAAGTTACTTGATTTGGATCAATTGTTTATTTAATAAAAAAGTGGCCAATTCAACCCCACAGCACATGTCTTGTTTTATTTGTGGCCTGGCTCCCTGCAAAGGCATCTTTGAACAGGCCATGTGTATCCTATTGTGGCAGCAGGCACTTATCCATAGACTTTGTCTCATCCTGCAGGGGTTTTTTTAGGTTTGGGTGGTTTTGTTTTTTGTTATTTTTATTTTATTTTTTTTCTTTCTCTTTCCCCCCACCACCTGCCATTACTTCTAGAAGAACTGGTGTGAATTTCATTGGGATGTTTATGTCTCGATTAAAAAAACCCAAGTCCAAGTCTCTGTCAGGAATATGAGACTGGAAATTTGGCTTCTTAGTCAGAGCTTTGCCTTATCTTTCTAAATCAAAACCTGCTTTAGAAATTACTTCAGATTATCAGAGCTTCCTCTTAAGTCTGGTTCAGACTGACTGCGGGTTTTAAATACTGGAAAAATACGAAGATGTCTGTGCATGTGGGTGCACATGGGTTGGTACAGATGACGCTTGCTCTGTTTATGCCTTTAAAGTGTCTATACACAATCTTTTTTCCATCCTCTTTTCTTTCTGATCTTTTATTAATATTCATGACTATAGTTAGTGTTCCTGGAATTGAATGTATCCCATGAAAACAGTCCCACAGCAGCCCAGTTTTCTTGTTAACATTTCTGTGGGCTTCACACACCTCTGAGGTGGGTCTTATCATCAAGAAGACCTGATGGGTCTAAGGGCGAGGTCCATGGTCACTGAAACAACCTTTTTGCTGACTTCAGGAGAAGAAGGATTTCACCTGCGCATCACCATCACCAAGCTGCAAAAGATGGCCACGCGGTCATGAAGAAGAGACTATACATGCAGATCATCTCAGATGACTGCAGACTGCTTGGACAGCGAGTTGCTGCAGTGGTGAGTGGTTGGCCATGTGTTAGGGAACATCAGTAATTTGCTTTCATAACATTTCCACAGATGCAACAGGGGATTGAGTAGGTGACCTTCATATTCCTCCATAAGAAACTCCATTACTTTCTCCAGCTGAAAGACAGATACAGCCCTAATCTCTTTAGGGTAGGAACTGTCTTTTGTTTCAAGTGCCCAGCATTTTGTGAAATGACACCTTGATTTTAGTACCTGCTAGGTACTAAAATAAAACCAACCAGAGCGTACGTTCTTCAGGAGGTATAAAATAAGGATTCAAGGTGATTTTCTGGGAAGGCAACATTCCATAGGAACAGCACGTCTTTCTGTTCCTTGGTAAGACGTGGGTGCTCTTTGTGTCGCTGAAAGAAAAACTAAAAAACACTCTACTGTCAGGATGAAAGAAGAAATCTGGTGTTTCCATGCGTGCATGAATGTGACGAGCAGACGTGCGTCCCAGTGAAGGCTGTTGAGCATAAGTGGATGCGAATGCCAGCGACGGATTATACTGTAGGTGCAGAATTGCAGGTTTAATCACATGTGATTATAATTGAGTGTGGGGAGAGGTGGGCAGCACTGGTGGTGTAACTGAATGGGGAGTGTGAGGGTGTGATTGTAATTAAGTGTGGGTGTAGCACTCTGAACATAACTGAATGTGAGTGCCAGGAGTTGGGTATATAACCAAATGTGAAAGTGTCTGAGTGAGTACATGTTAGTGGAGGGAAGAGGGCATGATTGAAGCTGAAGGTGAGTGTGGCTGAGTGTGTACGCGACGGAGCTGGGCTGTGATGGGGGGACTCTCAGAAAGCACAGCGGCCGTAGTCGGACCCCAGGAGATCGGCTGAGAGCCCGTGTTTCTGGAGGGAGGGGTGTGAGAGGTGAGCATGGGGGGGTGTAATCGAAATGCAGTCTGGGTTTTCTAAATTGCAGCGTTAGCTCGGACAGCCCTTCCGCTGGCGTGCTCAAAGTCACAAGCGATCTCATTGACTTTCCTGTAGCTGAACATGCATGAATAAGTGCTCAGTACCAGGAACAAGGACTTCAAAATTGGTGGATGTAATTAACGAACCCAATAGTGAACGGTGCTGGGCTAGTCTACAAAACACTGACTACTTGCTCAAATAAAATACTATACATATTTTTTGCTGTGTTCCTGCTCCCGGTGTATTAATTTTTTTTACGTATAGTTTAGCCTGTAAGTTTACTGCAGGAAAGTTTGTACAAACAAGGAATTTCCAATGACTATTAGAGGATATTTGTGGCTGAGGTATTTTCAAATACTTTTTTCATATGTAACACGTGTTTCTAAGAAGTAAATTAATCCAATCAAGGCAAAGAGCTAACACATCATAAACTATGAGTCTAATCAAAACTAATTAGGCCAGCTTGATTTTCATATATCAAACATATACAATGAACAGCTCATAGACTTGAGACCAAGATGCCTCAAAGAAATTATTTGGAATGTGAATTCAAGTAATGACTAAATTGTAAACTTGAAGACCATGTGTGAATCTAAAAATTGAATTAATTGGGAAAAAGTTGAGTTAATTCAATCCTTCTTTTCCTCTCCAAACTGGTTGTGCAGCTCTAGTTGTTTGTGTGCCAGAATGATTTAAAATGATGCTACCAGCAACACTCTTATTGCCATTTACCAATATACGCAAGTTTCCTATTATTTTCACCTTCCTTTTAATAGCTTCTCATTGAGACAGGCACACACTTCTCTTCACATGCCTTAGGGCTTCTTGACACTTCAGAATTTACCAGAATAACTATTCCAGAATTCTGGAATAAAATTGGCTACACGGGGGCTTTAATTAAACAACTACTTGGGAACCATTATCCAGAAATAGTAAATTTGCAGGAGTAGAAAACTTTTAGAGAAACAATGTGGCTCAGTGAGTACAGACATGGCATAGGAGCAAGGAAAAAGTGCAGCATTTTCTCAGCTCTGCTGGAACAGCTGCTTTATCCCTCATGTTTTATATACATAAATGGGGATAGAGAGTCTGGCCATTTACTAAGGGACTGAAGTTAATCTCACTAGATTTTACCTGTCTGTAAGGTAGACACCTGTTTAAGTTGCAGAGGTTCCCTCTATACGGGTAGAGAGAACTTCTTCCAGCGGCTGGCTTGTGCCATCCTGACGTGAGTATCTAGATAGGCTGGATGAACATGATCTATATGTCTTTGTTTCTCAATGGACTTGACAGGGACCCAGAGGACTCAAAGGAGATGTTCTGAGCTGCCTTTTACATTTAGTGATACACTTAATGAACTAAGAGGCTGCATCTGATACAGTTGCTAAATTAGGCACTGGTAAGTGGTAAAAAGATGACCATTGCTACTTATATTATTCTGAGAAGCACTTTGAGGTCTTCAGATATAAAAAATTGCACGTCCCCAGCAGTCTCATTGCTACTTCCTTGTCCTGGGCTTCTTTGCATAAGTGGATGTAACTTGTAGCATATGTGACCTAGGAGGATTCAGCTTTTGTGGCCTAACAGGTGAGACATGAGTTCAACTTTCACAGTATCCTTAGAGTCACAGATGTGCTCACCACATTCACTTTGCCCTGACATCATCTCAGGTGCTTGGTGTTGCTCTGCTTTCATTTGTAGGCTTTGATGGGGGGAACAGATAATGTCTCCTAATAGCAGAGGGTCTTTGAATGTAGGGTCCGCATTTAATACTTGCCACCGCTTGTAATACGGAGGCAGGCCTAGGATGTAAAATAGCTGTCCAAAGGGAGCTCATACTCCCTCCTGTTTCCTCACTCCTGGTTTCACAGTGGCTTAATCGCAGCATGAGGGAGTGAGACTTTTTTTTCTAAAGTAGCGTGGTGGTTTAAGGGACTTTGTTGAGAGGCAGGGGCCTGAAATCTCTCAAGAGGAGCAGGACACTAACCTTAAATCTCCTTCTTCCTGGGCAAAAGCAGCTCTTACTTCAGCTACGCTTTGAATAAAAATGGTCATGAACTGGAAGTGACACCACTCGTTATTCACCCGCCCTGCTCAGATCAGGGCACAGCTGCTGGACTGGGTCCCCTCAGGGTGCTCAGGAGCACCCCACTTGGGAGCCTCAGGCAGGCAGCACGTTAGCTCAGCTCAGGACAGTGGTGATGCAATGCAAGAACAGTTCTCTGGTTTGTTTTTAACTTCCTTTTCTGTTGTAGAGGTGAGCTCTTGGATTGTGCTCCCAGCCTTCTCTCTGAGGTAGGAGGTCTGAGGACATGGATTCTACTCCCATCTGTGGCCGCTAAGTCATTGAGTATCAAGCCTGTGGTGTCTGATTCAACATCCATCCGTCACTGCTAAAGTTTTCAGTGACATCAGTGGCGCAAGACTGGGGCCTTCACGTGTAAATTTTAAGGAATGAATCACTGCACACTTCTATAAAGGTTCCTGCTGGAAATGACTTGATTAAAAATAACACACTTAGGAGAGGTGTTTCAGCTCCAGCCAGACCTCATTAACAGAATCACTCTTGATGTTCTCCTTGGCAAGCCTGGCGTTAGGTCTGCTTCAAACTTGTTTATGAGGTTGTTTGAGGTTTGTGCAGCACACAAGATCTACAGTTGGAAAAGTGTCACTGCATGAGGCTGTAATCCTCGCTGTGGTCAACGTGTTGAGAGTTTTATATTTCCTGACCGCAGGATCTTTCCATAAAGTGAAGGGGGAGGGATATTATTGTGATTAACCAGCTGGTTTATTAAAACTTCTGGAAGCCACGGTGAAGCTTTAATGAGATTATTGTGTCCATAAACTGCAAAGTTTCTTCTGCTCTTTCTTATTACGGGGAAAATAGAGGAACTGGCCAGGCCTTTCTCAGGCCACGTGAAAGGTTATTAGAGACCATAACTCTGGGCGTGAATGGTCGCAGTGAGACAGGGAGAAGCCTTCCCGATGCACTCACCAGCTGAAAATTTGTGAGGTGTTTTTTCCCCCATGGTCTCTGGAGGTGTAAACTGCAGCAGAAGCTTTTGGCAGCCACACTAGAAACAGGGACAGGATTCCCTCCTTCCCCCAAATCTCCCTGGTTAACCTGCAGGCTGAAACATGAGTGAGTTTTCCACAGGCTGGCCATGACCCATGGTTTGAAAATATATGTTGCATTTATAAATCCTGCTTTGGCAGAGCCCTTAAGCACCTACGCAACAGTACGTGTGCGACTTCAGCCTGACCACTCAGGCTATGTCCCCGATCAGAGCCATGCCAGGATCCCTTTTTATCTTTTAAGATTGATGGAGCAGCAGTTTTCACATGATGACAACAGCATTTAGCATTTGTATAGAACGACAGGTACTTGGCTTGCTTTCCGACATTAACTAACTCATTGCTCTGCCAGGTGGCAGAACAATATGATGCAGTGCACAAGGAAGAGGTTAAGTGTGGCCTGGATCTGAGGAGAAGCAGTAGTAAGGTCAGCTGTAAGAATTTCTTGGCCTTTCCTTCTTGATTCCTCCATTCCATTGGCTAACCTGAAATGAAACGTGGAAAAATTACAGGCCGTCCTGGTAATTTCCTAATCTTCTCCTTGTTTGTTAACTATATTATTCTGTATCTTAATTTCCTCATTTTCATTGCCCTTCTTTCTTTTTTTCCCCTCCACTTTATTTTTTCTTTGCTTTCATAGTCTATTTAAAAAAATGCAGGATGGCATTTAGCCAACAGTCATTTCGCTTGGAGATGTGGAAAAGACACTGGAAAAGCTTCACAAGAGAGAAGAAAAGTATGCCAGGTTGTGTCCATTTTGGTGATCCTTTCTGGACATCAGAAAAAAAAAAAAAAGAAAAAAAAACCCCCAAACAGTAGGAAACTTAAATGGTATTTCCGACATAGGAGTTATAAGTCTATCCTCTCCAGCAGACAGCTTGGAGCTATCAGGCCCCTCTTACTTGGCACCAGGCCCAAATGGCACAATCTAGTCATATCAGTACCCATATGGGGCAGATTATTCTTCATTTGGGTGACTTTGATGCCAAAGCAGACAATATCACACCTTCTGGTGTCAGGCCAGCAGTAGACAATGCCGCCAGTACCCACCTCTTTGTAATCGTACCACTAATTGTATTTTTTCAAACAGATCAGGTGGGAAAGTCGTAAGCCTCTTCAGTAGATACCCTCTGTACGTCCTAAGGTGCTACAGGTCCTAGGAGCCATGCAAATGTTTTTAAAGCCCCGATTAAACATTTCTAAAAGAAACTAGTGTGTGGTCTGTTTTATAGTGAGGGCAATAAAAATTACTGGACCCAATTTATCCTTAGAAAATGCAGGGCCAGAGGTGAATCCTATTTTTCAGTTGTTACTGTAGGAAATATTTACTTTTTTTTTTTTTTCCCCTTTTTAGGCATCAGCTCAACAATTTCTGTTTATTTGTAACATAAATGAAGGAGAAAGGATGTTGTTAAATGAATAAGCCATTTAAATACAGACATTATAAAAACACAGGGTTGGCTATTAAAGTACTCAGAAAAGTAGTTATGAAGTCTGATTCGGCTTTCATTTCAATCACTAGCGAAATTCTAATTGATTTCAGTAGGAACAGGGCCTGGCCTTAATTTCTTCAGTGCTGTCCACTGTAAAGTAATTGATTCACATTGCTGCCCTCTTAAAGCAACACAGCATGTTCCTTAAATTTTCACAGAGGAGGACCCACCCTTGTAATTTGGGATGGGTCAGAATCAGTGTATCATAGGTTGTCTTTCAAGGATGCGATTTTACTACCCTCATGTGTAAATAACTTTCCTTGTAGAATATATATGGAAAAAGAGGATTTTTTGGAAGTAACCAAGTCAAATTCTGATTATAATGACACAGGGCCAGTGAATTAGTAGGCAGAAGCCCCATCACTGTAGGTAGGGCTGGAAACACCCACAAGTGGACTTTCTTTAGTTAGAGAGGACTAACGGGCAGAAGTCTTTTATCCTCCCTGCTTTGACATGTTTGCAGTCATCAAATTTGTACGGGGTATGATCTTCAACATCCTCAACCTGTTGCAGGAATGAACTTACTTACACACTCTGTAGTATCCAAGAAACTACAGAGTTTCCCTGTCTCTTATCCAACCACATCCAGAGATCCAGCTCATTTCAAGCACTTGGGGACTGGGATAGAAGTGATTTGACTGTCAAGAAGTGGTGACATGGTATATCTTCTACATTAGGGATCTCGTAGAGTAACACTTGATAATTTGTATTGTTCCTTCGGGCTGGCCTTGAGGGGACACAGAAGGTTACATTTGCTCATCCTTCTGACACTGAATCTCCATGGAAAGCTAGAGCCCATGTGCTTGCGTGCCTGTGGTATAGGAACACATAAGTGGTCTATAAGGAGTCTGTCTGCACTGGAGCCGTTAGTGAGGCTCAGAGGATAGGAAATATTCCATCCTCATGGTAGCTCCGCTTGTAACCTGCTGTAGACATAGCTTTGGGAGGTGTCTTCCTCATCCCTGAGCCTGAGAAGTGCTGAATGGACCCTTTATAGTGAGTGAGATAATCCTTTACACTTTTGTTTGGCCAAAAGGCCAGTAATTACTTTCTCAAAGGGAACTCTGACCTCACATCCAGGGACAGGGTCTGATGTTAAAGCGAGGAAAAACACACTCAATTCTTCACTTGCAAAAAACGCCGCAGAAATTTTTTATTTGGAGACATATTGCAGGACATGTCTGGTTCATAAATGGGAAATATGTCACAAAGGTGGAAGAATTCTTCAGTTTTGCCTCCTGCCCCGTCCTTTCCTTGCCATGGCCTCATGTGCTCATCTGTAAAAGACTTGAGCAGCTTGTGTTTTTATCAGTTCTACAGACCTAAGTAACACGTGTGCAGATGAGCAAGTAAGTGGGTTAGAAACCTTCAAGAATAAGACGTGAGGTAGCAATGACCTTAAATCACAAAGTTCGATCTGCTGGTGAGGGAATGGGGAGTGAAGTTTTAAGAGGAATTTTCTCAGCAGGAGCTGCAGATGGCCCAAAGGTAATCCTCTTCATCTCGCTGTATTCTGGACCTACATGACATTGGGGGTGCCTGCTATTGCAGATGCTGTGTTTCAGGTGATGTTGAAGGAAAAGCTTTTTTTTTTTTCCTCCGCAGTTGTCAGGCTTCCAGGGACGTTCTGCATGTGGACTCTAATCCCCTGCCAAAGATAATTATATTCTCTCTAAATTCTCAGTGTATTTTTGGTGGGTGAATAAAGTCTGTGCCTCAGATTGCCTATAATATTGCATTGTTCTATTAAATCACTGTGGCAGCAATGGTTGTCCCACAACAGAAAACATCTTCATGAGGAAAAGGTGTTTCGATCGATGTGTACAGGGTATGTGTACCCTCCAGGCAAAGAAATCATTGGTCACTCTGTGGGACTGCCCGTTTTAGTTCAGGACTGTATATCTAAACACAATACATGTTAAAGCCCATCTGCCCCATCCTTTCCTCCATGTCTAACAGCACAAAATTATTCTACAGGTTTCTCTTTTTGCTAATTGGCAGCAGCTCTGTAATTATGAGATAACCGCTCCAAATGAAATATTTGGGATTGGGTTTGAAATATTGTCTCTTCCTGCCTGCCTGGGGGTTTTATGCAAATGCAGAAAAAATTGTACCCTAAGTCAAAAGATTCTGTGGTCTTATCCACCTCTTCCAGGACTTTATGAGCAGGAAGGAAGGTTAGGGCAGTTTTTCATTTCCTATGTGAATGTCAGAGCTTGGAACAATAATGGGGTCTGGAATTGCTCTTCATAAAAAGTATGTTGAAATTATCAGTAGAATGGAAGGGAAATGCACCAGGTGAGATAGGAGATATAAAAATAATTTTCCTGTTACAAAGTAGTTTTCTTCCTTTAAATGGCATGAAGGGCTAATCTGTTTAGTATCCAAGCAAGCTATTTATCTGTTAATTTATTTTCCTGCAAAAAAGTCCATCTGATATTATTAGGATATAAACAGACTGTATAGGTACCACCTGCTTTTTTATTTTTCCTTCTTCTGGTTTCAAATGCTGAAAAAAGCTGATTATTTCAGCTGTGCAGCTGACAATCGCTAACTGTATGTCAGAACCACAAGCTATAGATTAGGACATTTATAAGACTCGACAGACAAGAGCTTAATTTTAAGTGTGAACTTTAAAAGCCTCAGCTGACTAAGTTTGGAAGATGAGACAGGTTCAGAGGTTAACATGACTTAAGTATCCCAGGACAAGCTAACTACAGCACCTGGGAGATTGTTTAAAAATAACCCTTAAGCATATAAAATTAATAATAATTTGGTAAAGCTTTTAAGTTCCAGAAGTTTCCCATGGTCAATAGTTAACACAAAAATTATAGCATGCCTAGAATTCAGATGCAGAACCTTGGAGACTTTGTCAGATTTCCCAGTTTTCTGTTCATAAGAAACCAAACAAAACCAAACGCCATAAAATACATGCATGCTGCATTACATATGCAGATACAATTAGTTCATATGTATACTGTGTATATGCACATACATACACATATATGTGTGGTTAAACAGGGGAAGAGGAGAATGACAATGAATCATTGTTGAAGAAAAAGAGATACACTAGCAAATCAAAACTTGCTTCTGGGAAACATAAATATGAAAAAGCAGTATTTGTTACTGCAACAACACTCATGAGATTTCTAAAGAGATACTGAATATCTGGGGGGTAGATTAGTCTCATGTAATGTTAAATGTCTAGACGGTAGGTACCTAATCTAAGCTAGTTGTCTAAGCTGTTGATCATCTCTCAATAGTCAATGGAAGCAGACAGGATTCTCCAGAGAGTAGTTCATCTCACTTATACTGGGATAGATTAAGCCATTTCTAGAGGTTTGCATCTTTCTTCACTGACTATAAGAGAAACTGATTAAATAGTGTAGACAGACGTCTAACTTTCTGATGACTAAAGTTAGGTGAGGTGAATTCATTCTTCCTCTGCTTCTAGGTTAAAAACTCCAATCTGAATAAATTGCTTTAGTGTTTGAGATGCATTAGGTTAGATTGCTAGTCTAAATGTTAGAAAGCCAAAGGCTTTGAGCTACTGAAGCTTTTGTACAGCTCCAGCCTTTAAGCATTAATTATATTGTTACAATATTCTCCATCATCTGTCCTTCACCTGTCCTTTCTCTGCCACCATTAGCCAAATTCATGGGGCATGAGGCCACATTCCCACCACTTGGATAACACCTAAATCCTATACCTATATTTAGGCACTGCCTACAATCCAGTGCCAGAGGAAATCAAGCATGCAGATACATACAGTAACATTCAGAGATAAAAAGAGGTGGGATTCAGTTAGAGGTTAAGGCACTTAAATGTTGTTTTCAACACGCAGGTGCCTATGGGCTCTCCAAGTATTAAATGTCCTACTATGGGAAGTAGTCAACACTGTCAGTGGAGCATAGAGAGGGTGCAAGCTCACACTTACATTTAATTTTAATCTGATACCCCAGAAGCTCGAGTTGAGAGGCCAAATGTCGGTTATTTTGTCCCACCCCTGACCTTGAAAAATGCCATGCGCTCAAAGTTGTAGCCAAGTTTGTGTAGCTCCTACCACCTGCCCGCTGTCCACCTCTCATTTATCTCTAAATGATACTCGAAGTTGTGTGTGTCTTCGCTGAGCCACCTGTCCCTGTGCCCAATTCGTGGTGTCGGGTCTCCAAAAGCCCGACTTGCACAGACTGTTCCTGACTCTGCCAGAGTGAGTTCAGCTAAAACATCATGTCCCTCATGAAGACGTTGATCCCCCTGCCCAGAAGGCATCTTCCACATAAAGAACTATTCTATAGCCTGAGATTTGGTGCAAAGGAGGAAAAGGAAGGAAATAGGGCCTTATCTTCTGTTCCTACCACCAGGCATAGGCCGTTGTGAAAGGATGAATGCAAAATTTATGGGACCAGGGGAACAAGAGGCAAAAAAACTCTGCAGCTGGCTTGTGCGCTTGGGATGGAAGACTCCTGCTCCTATCATCATGTATGCACTGTGCACTGAAAAGTCATAGGGTAAAACATGTATATAGACCCTGGAGAGCTCTTTATCAGTCCTGATGGTGCCCACTGACTTGTCAGGTAGCCTAAATGTCATCATTTAGATTACCCCATTGAGTGAGGACCTGCTGGGTTTTGTGAAGCCTGTTTTGGATGTTTGTAGTAAATGATCTGGATAAGATTCTAAGATCTCGATCTAAGTATGAGGAGCACAGGCTCCATCAAACCTTTATGGACCTGGAGCTAAGTGCTTCATCATTTTTAAAAACAGAATAACGAGGGCACTTCAGAAAAATGCACCTAAACTTTATTTATTTGTATTCAGAAGTAGATAAACTGAAATCAGCAAAGTGGCACTGGTATAACTTCAAGGCGAGCAAGGTCAGAAACAGTCACAAAATCTGGTTTTTAAGCTCCACTAAGCCTTTATGATAATTCCCATGCAAATCATGTAGGATACCTTGCTTCTAACGGGCTTTCTCTGAAGCTGTAACATTCTGCAGTCTATTTCTCCCAGGCCTTGGATTTTCTGGCGGTGCACACATGCTCACTGTTAATAAAAGCAAATGGCTACAGGGGATTCTGAGTCTTAAATTTAATAACGGGTAAGAGTTAAAGTAAACAGTGACTTTGCACCAGTGCGAAGGGCTTTGCAATGGACATGCCAATGGTGAACTGCAGCTGAGCACAGACCTGTGCATTATCTGATCAGTACCTGTAATGGTAGGGAAGGGAAAACAGATTTTTTTTCTCACCCTCTTCTCTTCCTGCCCTCAACCTCTCCCTTATTGCACCTGCGAATTCTCAGATTGCTTTTTTCCCCCTTTTTCTTTCTTCCTTTTTCAGCTTTCCAGCTACTGATGAAAAGGGAATTTCCAAAGCATCCAGGATCCCAAGAGCACTGTGCTAGGAATAAATAGCACAAAGACTAGTCATTCCATGGCAAATACCACTCAGTAGGAAGCAGGAAAACTGAAGCAGTAAGTGTGCCAGTAATTCTAATCAATATGCCCTCTTTGCATGTCAGGCTACAAATGCAGAACAAAGTTGGTTAAAATGCACGTCCTGGGATATTTTAACATCTGGAACTTTTTATGTATTCATGAAGATTGTGAGTCAGATTCAAAAAGCTGTTTAAACAAGTGTGTTGATACACATAAGGTTTACTGTATATATAGAAAAAAAGCATCATTGTTAACATGTTTTTTTGTATCCCTGCCAACCTCCTGCCAACTGGGGATAGAGTGTAGGTTGTTGGCATGCGTTCCTAAAGCTCTCATTGGAATGGAAACTTCCCAACGCTGGTTCAAAGGTTAGCTGAGTGTTTGATTTAAGCCAAACAGCCTTAGAAAACAGGGATTTATTTTTTCATCGAAATGGACGTTTATGTTGGTAATTCTCACATTTGGTTTTGGTTGTTACTAGAGAAGTTTATTTGGGCTTGAAACAAATGGTCTGGTCAACTTAGTACCAAAAAAAGACTGATTTAATTTGGGTAAGACCTGCATTATAGCAGTAGCTGACTGTTTATGAAGGGATTAAGCTCACTTCATGTTGGATGTCTACAGATTAGACACCTAGTCCTGGTTAATCAACTAGCAACCTGTTTTAGGATTGAATGAATCACTGTCTGGAGGTTCCTATCACTTTTGCACTGAACCCATACACAGAAGCTGAATGGCTGGTTTGGTCCAGGTGCCTAACGCAGACTTAAGTGTGATTAGTGCCATCGTTAATAGGTGTTAGTCGGATGAGCTTCATGTGTGCTTCAGAGATATAAGCACCTCAAATCTTTTGCAAAATCTTCAGTTCTTTAAGAAATGAAATTTAAGTTTGTCTCCAAATTCCTTTTGGGGTTAATAGATGGGAGTGAAGTATCTATTTATTTTAAAACCATGTGCTTGGTGGAGTGTGAAGCTGCTCTTCATTTCATGAACACTTCCATCAGCAGCCACGGTGACATGCAGCCACAAGTATCCACAGGTAACTGGTCAGATGGGTTGGGATGAAAAATTGTAGCCTGAGACCTGTGGTGCACTATGTAAGTGTCTTCTTGGGGGTAAAGCAGGAGGCAAAAAGATTTAATTTTTCCACCCGCTTGTTCCCTAACCATAAGGGACTCTGTGCCTCAGGGAATGCATCAGGTAGTTTTCTATCCAAGAGAATGAGTTTGAGCTATAATTAATTAATTAATCACTATAAAGCACTCTGAGATTTTGTGAGTTAGAGGCAAAAATGCTAATACTCAGGTATATGGCAACAATAAAGATAGTGCACACGCAAGAAGAAATAATATTTTATGAATGTGTTTACAGTATCCTCATTTAATATCCATTTGGTTTGATTGCCCTTAAGAAACCTCTTTAGATAAAACGTTACATTCCGTTAGCTCCTTGTAGACCCATAAAACGTAAAATGTAATGCATTCATTCTTAAAATTGTTATTTTTTTTTAAAAAAGGTAGTTTTTAATGAACAAAAATCTTATTGTAAATATTCTGCCAGAAGATGCTTGCAGCCAGTTTCTGGTTAGAGTTTAAAATGTTAAATTATGCCTCAGTGCTTTTTTTAAGGTGGAATTTAGGTGTCTACAAGTTAGCAGTCTAAATCTAAGGAGATTGTTCTGGATTCCCTTTGTATGCAGTGGAGAAGACAGGTAATTCCTGAGATAAATAGACCTAAAATAAGAATTTAACATAGCTGAGATGAATGACTCTGTGGAAGTGCCTGTTTTTCTCTCTTAGTTAGGGAACTTGCAGTTATTACTGCAGGTGATCACTATACCTTTAAGTGTGTTAGTATGACTTAAGTCATCAAGACTTTAAACACACTCAGGTAAGATGAATCCCACCTATGTTTTCCATTTTTTAAAATGAGGCAATACAACGGATTTCTCTATTTGACCATGTTTGATTTACAATAGTTATGTATGACTTTTCACCACAAAAACTGGACGATCTTCAGTGTAGTTATCTTCACGACTAGATGTTGCTGAGGGCGGTAAGACAATTAAATTCCATGGAAATTAAAGTGTATTAAGAATTCAGGCCCCACATCCTATTTAAAAGCACAAAGAAGGGCAATGAAACAGGAGAGGGATGGATCTTGGTCCCTTCTCAACTCCACTCACATTATAATAGCTGCCCCTCCCTGTCCCTACTGTCTAAGAAGCTTTTCAAAGCTGCTGAGCATCAATTAAATCATGCGGAAATCCACTGGGGTAGCAAAGTGCTGCTGTCAGTGATTATACTCCGGATGAATGGTGGCATTTTCAGAGGGCTGCAAAAGCCCATTGCCTTTCCTTGAAAACTATATCTCCCACTCTGTTGAGGATCTTTGAATTTTTTTTTTCCAATACCTGGATACTGATGTAGGCCCTCATCTTAAAGGTGACTAATGAAAGGGTCATGATTTTCAAAGAAATGCTGAGCACCAGTGCTTTAAACTTTGGGTCTCATTTAACCTATCTTCAGCTGGACAGGTAAAATCAAGGTACACCGAGGACTTGAGTTAGTGACTCATGTGTTGGTCATGATCCCTTCGAGATGCTCCAGGATATTTCAAGTGACTATGGAGCTGTTGGATATGACACAAGAGATATTATAAACAGAGCTCTTTTAGAGTGGAGGCCGCAGACACCTGTTTGTTGAAGTCTTGGACTTGAATTGTGTAAAAAGGGTTTGATATTTCTGTGAGAAGATCATCCCTTCAGAGATTTCTTCAACATCTGCTTCTCATCCCATCACAAATGCTGCCTGTCTTTGGGATGCTTTGGCATTTCCACTTCCAGCCCCAGCTTGCAACCAGCAGTAAAAGAACGTTAGAGGATCTTGAAGTCTGGTTTGAGTTTAGGTGTAAAAATGACTGAGGCTCATCTGCTTTCTATCTTCTATGAATTGCTGGCTAGTCCTTTTCTGTCAAGATGTTCAAGCGAAGATTATGTACATTTTTAAGGAGGTTGTGTAGGGGCCTAGAATAGGGGCTAGGTTAAAAGAACCAGGAGATCCTTCTCCCTGTGTCTCCTCTACAAATCTCTCATTATCAAAATAATGCCTCATTTGTGGTCTTGGATGGCTCTGCCTTGAATGAGTCATATTTCTTTTGATACAGATGATTCATATCACTTCTTGTACAGCCCAGGCTTGATCTGCAGAAAAGCTTAACAGCAGAAAAGCTACAGCACACAGGCTCTGCACATGCTCTGAGTTTCTGATAATCAGCCTTTATTTAATTAAGCTTCATATCTTTCTTGTGAGGTAATTATTATTATTTTACAAGTTGTACCATATTATAAAAAAGAAAGAAAAACCAGAGAAATTAAGAGATTGATGAAAGTGACGGGAGATGTTATTGTAAAGATCTGGATTCAGAAGTGTCTGCCTTACTATTCCTTGAAAACACACGATGCCCTTTTCTAACACAAGTTGTAGATATAAATTCAACACAATCAACAAGTGTCTTTATTCAGCTCCTGTTGCACACCATGTTCTGATTCAAGGGCAATGGATTGCTGTCTCCCTAGCTTTAGTGATGAAACAGTTTGTATGTGCCTTTTTCAAGAGATAGCTATCAGGAAGCAGAAATATGTGCCTTGGTGAGGTTTTGCAACTAGAGACAATGAATTATGTATGTTTTTTTCAACCTCTGGTCCCCCTGCTATCAAACTGCATGGCTGTGGTTTCTTGGGCTGCATCCTTCAAAGGCTAATCATTCTCGTCTGCCAGCAAACAGGATTGTCAGACATTTATAATGAGGAGAAAGGGATGTTATTCAATATAGACCTCATGATTTCTGCACTCTTACTGCACAGAGCTAAGATCGAGTATGGTTTCTGCATGTGGAGAAACTACCAATGTTGCAGTCTAACTGGACTCAGCCTCCAAGAGATGTAAACACACTTCAGGTGAAAAGTTGTGAATAAATCCCAGATGAGGGAATGTGTAGTTAAGTAGGGATTTGAGACAGTTTGCTATTCTGACCCTCTTCGCTGAGGCAGAACCACAAGGCAACATGATCTTCACAGCTGAACCTGGCAATTAAAAATGTGTATTCTCTTGATCTGTTTGTGTTTCGTTGTGGACCTGAAATCAAACACTGAAAATAATTTTGCCTCAACACCCCCCCTCCCCCAAACAATACAAAAAGACCTAATCGTATGATAATGGTGTCCCTCGTGTAAAAACAGTTAAAATTATATGCACCTTTAAAAGGCCTACACCTTTCAACATTAGAGAATTATGTATTTTTGTTTTCTTCTCCAAGTGCTTTTTTTATATCATTGAAACAAAGACAAATTAGCCTGAGAAGGCTAACAGCATTGGACTTCTGAATGATTGCTCTGATGTACCACCAGATATGATCCAATATTAGATTTCATCCTATTTACTCCAGATTAATTACGAGGACACCTTCAAAGATAAAAGTAGAAAATACATTAGCTTTAAATAAGAACAAGATACATAAGTGATGTCATAACATCACAGAAAGAGAAAACAGCTTATTGAATAAGATGCTGCCCTGTCTATTCAGACACCCAAGCTGGTTGCATCTGCAGTTATTTTCCTCAAAGAACATAGGAAAGATGCCTAATCCTCCTGTGCCAGTATTTCCATATAAGTTTAAGTGGATACTTGGAAATAAATCGGTGGTGAGACGATACAAGAATCAGGCATCATCTCTATCAAATATAACAACACTAACCAAGTAAATAAAAATAACAGTCACTAAACCAATGGTGGCAACAACTCCCAAACCCTCCATCGCACACGTAGTTCTGAAATGTTACATTTAATGCAGTGCAATATTAGTTTTCCTATTCCTGTTGGCTTTAGGTGAGAAGCATTCAGACACAATGATCTTAGGCAGTGAGCTAAAACTAGAAAGGCAGCTTGCTCTTGTAATTACTGTGTATATATATGTTATCAGGAGATTGGTGCTTGATTTTGAGATCATTGAAATTAATTTTTCTATAAAGCTGTGACCACCTGCTGGATCACATGGACTAAGTTGGCTTTCCCAGTCCAGTTCCTTGCTTAGCAACAGGCACATCACAAATGCAGTCATTAGACTCCATCATGTAGTGGAATATATTGTCATTCTGACTCCAGTGAAATAGATGCAAAACCCTTTTTCTTCTAGCTATGGTTCACAGAAATATCTCAGAAGGAGCTGGCAGACTGGAAATTTGCAGAGATGATGTATCTGTTTGCATGGATAAGCAGAGATTAATTTTCCAGGTCAGCATCCTTTTGCAAAACATGCAATTCGTATTGAAAAAAACCCCAAACAAAACAAACTTCTGAGGGCCTTGAAACAAAACTTCATCTTTTTGGCAAGAAAACCAAGTCCTAATATCAAGCTATAAGTTAAATATCTAGAGATATACAACTGTAATTAATTCAAGTATAATGATGCAATCAATACATTGACACTTTCTGATTTGACAGGGATGATTACTGGATCACCATTTATCTCCCAGGTTTCCCAATAGTCAATGCCTCTAATGAAAAGTCTCCTTTGACTCTTTCCCATTTGATGTTTTAACTTGTTTGAATTATTAGCTCTAATTTTGTCAAGCTGGAATGTTACAGACCGGGCTGCTAGGATACTGCAAGATTCATGGGTTTTGGATATTGTACCACAGTAAAACAGCTGGAGGGGAGGGGAGAACCGGTATGGTGAGTAATGGCAAATGCATCCATCACAACAAAGAAACTTCTATCAGCCCCACTGGCAAAACAGTGAGTTACTGAACTATCAAGGATATCAGGCTGAGGATTTTGAATGATAGCTAAATATACTTTCCCCTTAGAGGGGTGATCTTGCTTTGGACTGATTATATTTGTTGCTATCAATGATGACAATGAACAGCTGTGCTCGGCGGTAGCTGCTTGTAATTTCTTTGCCAAACATATCCACTCATAGGACAAATAGATGCATTTTGAAATTAGCAATAAAAAAAAGACCAAAAAAGTGAGCAAGATGTACAGATATGTGGTACTGTCCAGCCATCTTTGAAAGAGTTAGTTATTTTTTGACTGACCTAGTAGCATCACTGAGTCTATTCATACTATCTCCTACATTTTGTTACAAAGCTTTTTAACAGTGAGGTACAATATTCCCATGGGGTAAGAGAGCTACCACTGCACAGAATTTCCTTCTAGTGTAAAGCCAATCCATGAGCTCTGTCAGCTCTTAGTTTATCACAGAATAGATACCTTTCTCTAAAACCATATCAGTGCATGTACAAACAGTACCAGGAAAGAAATTGTGGCACAATTGAAGTTAGTGGCAAAAGTCTCATTGACTGCAAAAAGGACAAGAATTTAATCACTTAACACAGCTCTGAGGTTCTCTCCAATTTTGGTACGCCTTTGCCAAACCTGTAGATTTGGTGTTTCAAAACCTTATTTTCCTTAGGGTTGAATTTGGATTTGAAATTTTGAGCTGGCTTTGGTTTGCAACTCTTCATCTTGGTTTAATCATTTTGTCATCATCATTACGTTGCTTGACAGGTCTGGGAAAGGTTATCATAAACGGTTATGTTAGTCACATAACCTTCAGATGCATATGTAAAGTCAGACTGGATAACTAAGGATTTCTTACTGTCTTAAACATCTCTTCATTTAAGATTGTAATTCACACCTATCCTCCTCTTTTTCTTCCCCTCCCAGTTTCTTAGCTGAGAACAATAAAGACTGCAAAGTGAGGGAAAGACATAAACATGATGGAAGCATAATGAAAATAGCAGTGAGCACATCTCAGAACTTGGAAAAAACATTTAAGGAAGATGTGCACCAAAAAGGGTGCACAGAGACTATTTCATGCTTGAACTCTGGTGTCAGGGGAGTAGCTAAAACATACCATCCAAAGTGAGGCAGTAATTATGAGAAGTGAACTAATAATGGGTAAGTATAGAAAAACAAAGACTGCAAAGAGACAGTCAAAATAAACTAGGGAATGAGGCCACTTAAACCATCAAGGCTAAACTCAAAGATAGGCATGGAACAGGTCAGTAGGAACTGATGTAACTTTGTGAGGGACAATTGTCCTTTTGTTAGCACCACTCAGGCCCCCTGAAATCTGTTCCCTCTTGGCTTTTGCAGTAAGGAGTCTCGTCTTCAATGCTAAGTCTCAAATTACCTGAATAGAGTTTGTTTTTAAAATACATTGAGACCAACAGTGTCTTGTGGGTTTGAAGCAGCCACAGTCTGTGTCCAACTTGAGCACCCACTGCTGCGGGGGAAGGATGGCTGTCGTCTAAGGGGGAACAAAGTTGATGCTTAGTGTTATTTAGATTTCATGTACCTTTGGTTCTGGACTTTGCTCTTTGATCTCTACTAATTTTAGAGACAGCGGTCTGTACAAGATGAATGCGAACATGGTTAGATATTGTTTCCTGTGGGAATAAGCAAGGGGAGAGCAAGAGAGATGGACGCATTCAAATGGCCTCTTGTGGGTCTCTAAGCTGACTACAACAACATTTAAATTTAAGATAATGATGAGTTGATTCAGGCTGTTAGTAATTCTGAAGGGTCAGGCCCTACTCACAATGTAGTAAAAGGAGAGAAATTTTTACAGTGTTGAATTGCTCACTCCAGCAAAGCCTTAATTTCAAGTTTACTCTCGCCAGCTGCATCAGGAGCTGGTGTCTGCAGCTAGTGTATCGTCAGAAACCAGCGCTCTCTTAAACTCAGTGACTACAATATTAATGATGCCTGACTGAGGGACCTGTGGGGGTAACCTCTTCACAGTCATCTTCTTGAGGTGGTGGAGGCAGTGGTGAGCTCAGGAATTCTAGCACGGGATTCCCATTCTGATTAATATACCTAAATTTAGGTTTCTAGATGGCTAAAATCCCCAAACAAGTCTGATTGAGTCACCTGGGTCCATAGTGCTGTTAGGGTGCTGGACGCTACTAAGTATCCAAGACATCTAAGTCAGGTTATTAGATATGACACAGGACATACAAGAGACTTGAATTCTTTTGATGGAACATCCTACACTATCACAAGTGGTACTAGACACCTGTGGCTGAGTACTTGAATCAAACTCTTAGTTAATACAGTCAATGTTGCTTGGAGAGCAATTCACCTCCTCTTAAGGTAGACATCTAAACAATATCTGTTCTAGGAAATAAAACCATGCCAGGGCCCAGGGCTGTAGCATGGTTTTGGCTGAGGTCAAGATGATACTCTCGCAAAGTCTTCTAGGCTCAGGTAAATTAGCACAGACCAAAGAATTTTCCCGATAGGGAGTTTGCATCTGCCAATCTCATTTTGGAGGCGAGGAGAGTTTAAATCATGCAGATGACCAAACTGTGCTAGTTGGCAAAATGATCCTGGCATGACTCTACTGACTGTTTTGTTATATCCATAGTGACAATGGGAGCAGAAACACCTCCTGCCTGTTTACACACCTGTATGTACACATCAAAATTGAGTGTCTTTTTCTAGAACTGAATCCCACCTCTGGAGCAGGATGGGGTGCAGCTGGGGGCAGCTTCAGTTCCTTTCAAGGGGAAACCAGCACCTTTTCTTGATCTGTTCAGTCTGGCAGATGTTTGAATAAAATGTTTGTTTGTTAGAGCTGTGATCTCAAAGTTGCTCTTAACTGGTCAAACTGGTCCACTGGACTGTAGCATGATGACCTCCACCTGGACCCACACATCTTCCTCCTCTCTCTCATGTTGTTTTTTTGTTGTTGTTTGGGTTTTTTTTTTTTTGCATTAAGCAGTCATCTAAATGATTTGCCTGAACTTTAATCTTCTCCCTCTCTTCTTCCTCTTTAGCAAAATCAGTTTGGGGATCCAGCTCACTGTGAGGTTCCATAGTCCCAAATGATAACAGCAAGGGAAGGAGCAGAGCAACATGGCCTTGGGTGAGGCTGCCAATTTTTGTGGCTGTATGTTCTTAGGGTGGCTCAAAGAAATGGTGAGCCACAGTGTGTGGATGTAGGATGCTTACTGTGGTGGAATCCAGCTGGGGTCTCTCAGTATTTAAGAGGGCTTTTATTATTGCTGGTATTAAGGAATTGTTCAGGGAAGATACAAAAAAGGAGGAAATAAAAGCTAAAATAATTCCTCCAAAGTCAGTCTAGATTTCCTAGGCAACAGTGAGGAAAATAATGGAAGTCTAATCATATAATTTAAGCTCCGTTAATGGGAATAGCCTCTTCTTGTAATTATCTCAGCAATACATTCTCTCTTTTTTTTCTGTTTACCCATTACCTTTTAAAGTTAAATAGCATCAGCAATAAACAGAAAAAAATGGGGATATTTCCTATCTACAGTCACTAACTGAGTAGAAGTGGAAATGAGCATCTCACTTCTTTGGATTTTGGAGCTGGGATGTAATTGAATTTCAGACTATGAATCTGGATCTGAATTTCAGTGGTATCTCTAATACAGGATTTGACTCTAGCTGGTGTCAGAACTTTTAGTTTAGACTCTATCAAGAGACAATTGAAAGTATCAACTCCAAAACTCTAACCCAGCAATAATTAATGTTTAAGGCATGATAATAATCTGCTATTAGGATTACAAATTAAATTAACTATTCACTTTACCTTTATGCTGAAAAAAGAAGAAATTTCTATCTCCCTTCTGTGCATTAATCTCAAGTCTGTGGGATATTCAGAACTTGTCCGTGGGATATTCAGAACTTGTACCACAGTAATTGGGATCCCATGCCAATCTATTCATTTCACTGCAGTTGCTCCTGATTTACATTGGCAGCAAATGTTTTTCCACATCACTAAGAGATACAGTTGTATTTAAGACAGATTTATTTCACTGGAAATGAAAATAAATTCCTCCTATGAATACTATATTAAAAAAAAAAAAAAAAAGGCTTTGCCTTCTTTCCCTTCTGCCCCCTGCCCCCTCTCCTTTTTGTAATGCTGAATGTAATGAAGCAAAATTCATTGTTACAGATCTAAACATGACAATTCGGCAAATTTTATTTCCTTAGTTCAGCTGAATTTGTTATTCTCATACAGTTCTGTAATTGCCTTTTTTTTTCCCCAGCTATCAAGTTCACACAGGTAGAAGAAAGACTGCTTTAGATCTGAACTTGATGCTGGAGGTCATTGGAAATATTATGTAATATGACTCAAAAAGCTTTACAAACTGTTCAAATAGCAGAACATTTCTAGTACAGTGCAGGAACATAAAAGTGAAACCAAACAAACTCAAACCATTTTGCAATTACTGACAAAATCGTGCACTGGCAGAAAATGTGAAAGAATAACAGGAGCGGAGCGGTGGAGGCTTTTTTTTCTCTTTTTCTTTTCTTTCTCCCCCCCCCCCTTTTTTTCCCTTCCTTTTTTCTTTCCTTTGGTACCAATAAAGCAAATGCATCTCAATTCTTGAAACAACTGAATACATGTCCACTTCCCCTGCCTTACTGCTTTCCTTTGTATTGATAGCACCAGTAAAAGATAAAGTAACATTAGCACTAAGTGTAAATTAAATGATGGATGTTACAGTTCCCTTTTTCTGAATCTAACTCTTTAAACCTTAGTTTAGAAGCTTAAATGTGGAATGAGGGACTATGTCCTGTTTCTCCCTGCTGGGTTCATTTAGGATAAAACCCAGGCTGTCCTGCATTTTAGTTGGAGACTTGCACACAGTGGGGGTGATTGGACTTTCTCTGCCCAAGGCACAACATATGCTACTTCCCATCACTTTAATAGGCATTAGTTCCGCAGACAGCACTGGTCAAATGTACATTATTCACAATCACTTTAATGCAAATATGCAAGGATGAGAGAGAAAATATGTCACAAAGAAAGAATCAGCCATTTCCGTTCTTTTTTGATTTTCTTCTTCTATCACAGTATCTCTTCTTCTACCACATCTGTTTGCCTACATGTATGCATCTATGCAGTCACTGCATTTTTTGGAGGATTTTGTTTATTTTTTATGGAGGGTCTCCATGTTGTCTGTTGAAAGTGTTTAGATGTAAAATATCAACACTACACTTTTTCTGAAGGTTCTGTCTATTGCTATTCTTAGTGCTCACTGGAACAATGTTTTCTTTTTTACTGTCAGCCTCTTCTTTTTCAAAAGGTTCATCCTAATCATTACTTTTATTATTTTTGTTCTGCTGGATCCTTTTGTGCATCCCCAGAATGACCAATGTCTGTAACAAATAAAACTTCCTAATTAAAATCTTATCACCAGAAACCCATTCATATACTTCTGCATAGATGAGGAATAGTTTCAAGTTCTTTGCATTTACACCACGGCTTCTTCATCTTTTTTTTTTTAGCTGTGTAAATTACATGTAGGGCTCTGCACACTGTCACTGTGCTATAAATCCCATTATGGTACAGTGTTATAAATGAGACCACAAAGATGTTTTTACTATCTACTGGTCTGTTTGCCTGTCTATCTTTATTTCCTTGTGATAGGTCCTGAACAGACAAGAAACAAGTGATACTTCTTCTGTGAGGATCTCAGAGAACCCTAAAAAGATAATGAATACAATTCAGCAGCTTATTCAGAGTATAATGTTTCAAGCCACAATGTCTAAGCATTTTACTAGTTTTCTTTTTTTCCCCCCTCATTTCCCTGCCAAGTGCAACACTTCACTCCTACCCTGCCCATCCATTCATGCAGGCGTCAAAGTTTTTCTAAGTTATCACCATCACTTACGGTTGTTTCTTTCCAACCAACTTCCTACAAAAATTCAATGGATGTTTGGACTGAGTATTGAGTGTGAATCCAAGCTTATCAGACCTTTGATAAACTGGAAGGATGTCGCTCTGTGGCAGCCAAAATCAATCTAACCTTTGGCTGCCACAGTGTTCCTTAACAGAGAGGAATTGTTCCTCTCCACCTAATAACCAAGGCCAGTGGTAAAACCTTGGCCAAACCCCAAATGAAGTATATCGGTTCATGAACTGTATCAGCACAACCAGAGTTACCTATCCAGGCAGGTTACATGCCACACTGGAAGACTCTTTAGTCTAACAAAGAGATGGAGGCATAAGATCCATTCATCTTGTGGCTGGATAAATTGAAACCTCAGATTTTTAGCCAAGAGCTCATCGGATCCATCAGGATAACTTTCCAGGGGAAGTGGTAGATTCTGCAAATTTTATGTCTTTAAGGCTGTTTGTCTTTCCCAAGGAGATATTCAGGCTCTACCACGGGTTCTTGGGGTCATGGCAGGAGCTTATCTGGGATGTTTTGAAGTTAAATAAAATATGCTCAGTTGCACAGAACACTGTGGCGTCAGAAAGCCAAACCTATGTGTTCCCTGTAAGAAATGAATTAGAAAAAACTAAAATAATTTTATTAGACACTCACCTGTGAAACTCAAAAAATATATTTTTAAACAGATATATTCCCAGGAGACATTTTAATTCATACAAAATGGTGTTTTCTGAAGAGAAAGTATTGCCCTCTCTCACGTACCACACATGCACTCCATGTTCACTTTGCTAGTTTCATTAGTGTCAAGTGATTAGGCATTAATTGCAAAATGTTACATTGCATCAAGTTTGCTTTCTAATAGGTGACTTTTAATGGCACAGTGCTGTACCAATGACTTCTAATTAATGCTCAATTTTGTCCTTCTAACTGTCAGAGGAAACACAAAACAATAGATGTTTGTATGTATGTTGAAACACAGATAAGGCTTTTGGCAACCCGTTTATAACATTCCTTTACAAAACAGTACTCAGTGCTACATAGAGGATTAAATGATGGCATTATGATGGATGAAACTTGGTTCTTTTGATTATTCACTGTTACTTTATTGTAGCCTCAGTAGAATCAATCCAGATTTACATCACCAGAAAGGGAAAAACAATTTTTGCTTTTATTTTTCATATATTATCACATTGCACAGTTACACAGATCATAATAAGGGATGGCCCAATGCCAAGTACCAGGAGTCCTGGCCAATGATCTATGTGTTTTCCTGGCCTAGTGAGATAAATTACATCAATTTCATAAAGAACAGCAACAAGGAGCAAAGCAGCAAGCATTGCATCTGGACACCTTTAACTTCTTACCTTAAATGATCTGATGCCCAGTTATCTGGATTAGCTAAGAGCAGGTTTTTGTATTATATCTAGCAATCTTTGTCCTCTCTGCATGTGTAACAAGGTATTTTATTGGATCTGTCACTATCTTGCAGAAAAAAATGAAGGACAATAAAAATAACAGTTGAAATTACTATGCTTCTGCTCCTCCTCCTTCCTCTGCAGCTATTTGCTTTATTTATGTTTTTACCAATACCAGAGGAGTTATATGAGTTTTTAAAAAAGGTTTGGAAATAGTCAAGCATTGCTTCCCCTTGAAGCAATCACTTCATGGACCACTTTATTTCATATCACAGTATTACTCTACAGTTCAGATGTCAGATGTTTACATTGTAGGTTTTTTATTATTAATAGATTTTTCAATTGGGAAAGCCTGTTTTCTCTGAACTTAGTAGGACTTTATCTTTTCTTACTGGCGATGAGTGATTTATGTGGACAGCTCCTATTAATGCTAATGGAAAGCAAATGCGTAAATCTCTCCACAGTAGATAGATAGCAATCTTACAAAAGTGGTCCAAGCAAAGCGTGTCTTTGTACAGGGTCTAACCAGCAATTAGCATAAAAGATTGACATCAGCTCTAATTCAGTATTTATGTGAGTACTGTTAATCTAAATACAGAATCAAATTAATCCCTTGTGTAACTCCAGTGCCTGCTTTGGAATTTCAGCACTGAAGATCGTGACCTACCCCATCTTCAAATGTGTAAACTAAATAGAAATGCGCAGGTTTTAAGGACTAGACTCTGATACCCTGTTCAGTCGGGGGGGGGCTTGTTAATTAAGCCAACCTGTATAGCTCCTGTTACCTGATGTATAAAGCCATTTGAAAATTGAGATTTGTAAAGGAGGATGAGAGAATTACATGCTTTTTGGGGTTAGGCACCTAAATACCGTCAGGAAGACAAGATCTTTCAGCAAAGTCCTTGAAGAACTAGGACAGAAAAAGGGTGATTTGAAAGGGCCTTTCTATGAAATTCTTGTAGGTAAAGGAGCCAAGGATTGGGTAGAGAAAAGGAAAAGAACAAAAGAAAGGCACAAGCTTTTAATCAGAAAATCATCAATGTTTTGAGGTTGGATTGCTTTTGTTGAGAAGTGTCTTTTTCTTCAAAAAATACTGCAAAAACATACCAATATGGCTAATTCCTGAATGGAGCTACATTTTAGGTAGAACCCAGGTACCATTTCACAACATAAAGTAATGGTAATGGCCAGGCGTATACTGGGGGAGAAAATCAGGCTCAAGGGTAAGTTCTGCACAGCAGGACCTTGGTATCTCCCATCCCACCACTGCCTGGATCTCAGGTTTAGACCAAGCTCAAGACATAGGCGTTTAATGTCTCAAACAGAGGAAATAATCTGGTGAACAGCTGGAGAGTATTCTCATAGACAAGTTGATTAAGCATGGAGTAGATAAATGGACAGTGAGGTGGACTGAAAACTGATTGCACTGCCATGCTCAGAGGCTTGTGATCAGTGTCACAAAGTCCAGCTAGAGGTTGGTACCTAGAGGAGTGCTCAGGGGTCAATACTGGGGCCAATACTGTTTAACCTCATCATTAATGATCTGGATGATGGAGCAGAGTGCACCCTTAGCATATTTGCAGATGATATGAAACTGGGAGGAGTGGCTGGTACACCAGATGAGCGTGCTGTGATTCAGAGGGACTTCAACAGGCTGGAGAAATGAGCTGAAAGGAACCTCTTGAAGTTCAACAGAAGGAATGACAAACCCAGCACCTGAGGACAAATAACTCCATGAACCAGTACAGGCTGAGGACCGACTCTCTGGAAAACAGCTTTGCAGAGAGGGTCCTGGTGGACAAGAATTGGAACATGAGCCAAAAATGTGCCCTCACAGCAAAGGTGACCAGCAGCATCCTGGGCTGCATTAGGAAGAGCCTTGCCAGAAGGTCAGACTTGGTGAGACCCATTTGTAGTGCCGTGCCCAGTTCTGGTCTCACCAGTGCAAGATAGACATAGACATACTGGAGTGAGTCCAGCAAATGACCACAAAGACAATCAGGGGATTGGAGCGTATGACATGCTGGGAGAGGCTGAGCGAGCTGGGATTATTCAGGTTGGAGAAGAAAAGGCTCATGGGTGATCTTATTCATGTGTATAAATAGATAAAGGGGAGAGTAAACAAGACAGAACCAGACTCTTCTCAGAAGCTGACTGGACATGGCCGTGAGCAACCTGTTAAAAATGACTGTGCTCTGTGCAAGGGGGTTGGACTAGATGATCCTGAGACATCCCTTCCAACCTCAGCTATTCTGTGATTCTGTGAACCCTTTGGGTTCAGTTCAGTTCAGTTGCCCACACCCAGGACCAAGCAGCTTTTGCATTTGCTTTTCCAGGTAGGACTTATGTTATATTTTCCAGCCCCACTGAGATTCCTTATTTTTGTCCATAAATGCATGAAACTGTGAAAAGACCAGCTGCCTTGCATCTGTTTTAGTTACATCTTGGTACCTGTGCCAATACAAGCCCACATTCTAGTGTTTCGTCCAAAAGCAACTTAATCACCCTGTGAAACTCATGACTTCTGCTCTAAAAGCCTTGGCTTGGATATGAAATGGCAATGTGTCCCATTACTGTTCCCAACCAGAGTCATCTAGTTTTTGTATGTTCTTGTTAGCACGTAACCTGCCGTAGGTGACTGCTTGAACAGGGAGATGGGATAAGATGATGTCCAGAGGTACCTTCCAATCTCAACAATTCTGTGATTCTGTGATACTGTATCCTCAAACTTTCCTCCAGAAGAGTGGCTGGGAGTTGAGCTCATGCTTTTATATGAGGATGGTAGGTGGAACCATATTTAGGAATATGGTTGATTCTCCAGCTGATGCTGTAAGTGTACTTCAGAGTTCAAGAAGTCAACTTTCAAAACTGTGATTGTCTTTGACTTCCATTCATGTGAAATCACGGGCAATTGGGATACCCAATCCCTTTCCCCAGCTACTCTCCCAAGACAGAAAGTTAAGAAAGCATGTTTTAAATCAAACTTGCACGGCTATTTAAGAAGGAAGAAAAATAACCAGAACAATTTGGACACGAAACTGACTGAGAAAATGGAATTAACCTCCTGTCTTAATGAAAGTAATTAAAACATTTTATTGGCCGGGATCTCAGTTTTAAACAGCATTTACAAGGTATCTGGTCCATGATTCTTATCTCCCTGGAGGGGCACTGAAGACCCTATGTTAAACAAATCTAGTCCCTTAGGTTGCTTCTATCCTAGTAAATTAAAGTGTGCCAAAGAACATTCTCAGGCCCTGCAATGGAGTTATCTCTATAGTTGCAGCATAAAAATGGTCTCTGTTGTGCCAAGCAGTGCTTTCCCAGTAAGTCCTGGACATGGCTCAGAAGACAACAGGGCCAGGGAATGATCCAGAAAAGCTAGACTCAGTGCAGCCGCCCTTTTCTGAAGATCAAAAGGATTTAATAGTACTGACACGACTAGACCATACCAGTTGGCCACAGGGTTAGACAACTGGCTTAATTGCATTTTATTTTACTAGTGTGCTGTAGTCCAACTCCATCAGAACAGTCTGCAGGAATCAGCTTTTTGTTGTATTCTCAGGAAAGAGCACCTTGGACCAAATTAGGCAATTCTCCGAAACAGCAGCCCCTGACCCTCAGAGCACTGCTGGCTTTGATCTGTTCTTGTCCCCAACGTACAGGGTTGCCTTTGGAGCAGTAAAAAAAGCTGGTCTACTGCACACGTAAGGTGCTAGCACACTGGTGAGTGGGGGCATGCAGGGTCCAAAGGCTGTGCTTTGGGCAAAACAGAGCAATGAGGTACAAGTGTGATTGAGAGTGTAAGAGATGGCACAGACCCATCCAAATCACTTCATGTCTAGCATTAACCAGATCAATGAACAGGGCTTTGGAGTTAGGTAATGGAAGAAACAAGTGCTTCTGCAGCCTCTGTCATGGTGAAAGGGACTATGGAAGCATTTTGTACACTTCTCTTCTTACCTTATCCAGCACAGGCACCAAACTGGGTAAAAATACATAAGCAATCAGTGGAACCTGTTTTCTCAGGCACATGGGGCATAAATAAACACAACGGAGTGGTCGCCAAAGGTATAACAGATCCTAAGATTGGAAACTACTTGAAACGTTTGGTTCTGTACAATCAAAGGAACATTTTTTTTTCCCCTGAGGGCAAGGGTGCTCTGTTTCTTTCCCCTTTCCTCATTTCCAGCCAATATATGCCTTAAAATGTTTTTTTTTTTATCCTTACTGATTGTATTGGTGCTTGTAGGCCCTGAAATATTGAAGCACATAAAGATCTGCTCATAGAAATCTTTCTCAAATCTCTCTGTCTTCATAAGGTTCTTCAGAATCCAAAAGCAGTGCTCTGTAGATGAAGGAGGACTTCAGTCTTCAATGGCATCCTGACTGGCAGTCTTGTGAGGACAACCAAAGGCAGCAGAGAAACATCACTTGTCTTCGCCGTAGCTGCCATTACTCAAAATCAGGTGTGGAAAGATCCCCAGAGAATATGAGGAAAAGGTCAGTTCAGTATAGATTGAATGCAAAATGGGTCTGCTGAGTCAAGTATCCCGTGTCTGACTGAGCTCAACAAAGGGTGCCTAAGGAATTGTATAATATGGCAAGTACATGGCAATATCTCCTAGGTAGTTCTTCTAGCTTCTGGTGGTCTATGGCTCAGGAACCTCTGAGTCTTTCTATTTAATAGTTGTCAGTGGATTTTTCTACTATTTTCTACCTGCCTCAATATTTTTTAACAGAGAGGACAATCTACTTGAAGGGGTGATGATATTCTTTATTTACAGATGTATTTCAAAGAGACTGTGTCTCCTAACAACAACAACAACAAAAAGCAGAACTAAAGAACAGTCTTATGATCAACTACCCTGTTTAGTGCCCTGTTGTTAACCTCCAATTATTTGCACAGTCTGCAGATGCCATTTTATAACCATTGCAGTAGCCGGTCATTTCTTAAATCTGCCATCTTGTGCTCTTGAATGCCGTCAGAGTGATGCATACTCATTATATGCCTTGATGCACCTCACACTCGTATTTTAAAAAGCAGAACAAGAAATTCCAGAAACACAATGACAAAGGAAACCAGTGTTTCTGTTTTTCCTTTGGCTTGACTGACGTTATAATTGAATTAGATGGATCTTTTCTTTTATCTCTACATATACCTGTAGAAATGAGACGGCCACAAAGTAGTTGAGCAATAGCAAGCAGGCTGTCACAGCTTGCCTTCAACTGTACAAACCAGGTTCACAAGCTTTCAGGTTGAGTTTATCCCTTTTCTCCCAAACCACCTTTTACAATGAAATTTATAAAGCACAGAATTAGCCGTGAGAGACCTACCCATGTAGCAAACAGAGTAGCATCCATCCAGGGAAAGTCATATGGCAGGGGAGATTCATCCCCTCATTCAGTTACCTAATTTTGATGATTGCAGTGTGGGAATTCGTATGTGTACTTGGTGCCTAAGTTCTCACTGTTGTCAAGAAAAACCAAGAGCTCAATTCAGTTTGACTCGACATAGTTTTTTGGTGCCACCTGAGACAACCAAGGGCCTGTGAGACATCCATATGGGATTCACAGATGTAACACTAGACTTACAGGAGACCCATGCTCTTCTAGGGAGCCAGCTGGATGTCAAATGGGACCTAGAGGCATCTCGGATAGCACTGGATACCTGCATGTGGGTGGCTAAATCAAGCTCTTCATCAGTGTTGTCAATGGGAGTCTAGAGAGCAGTTCAACACACCTGAAGGCAGATGCCTACTATTATGTAGGTCTGTAGTTAGGAATCTAAAATTTAGATCTGTTCATCTGCTCTGGTCATCTAAGCTATCATTATAATTTATGGAGATCCTGTCCAGACAGGTCAATGGAGACTGGAAAGCAGTTCAGCTCCCACTAGAAATATCTACCTGCGTTTGGGCAGGTCAGCTACTACCTGAACTCCACTGATGGTATCAACTGGATCTTCATTGGCTCTGACTTAAATCAGAGACAGCGTAAATGCAGACATGAAGTTCTGAGGCACCTAAATGTAGGTGTCGGGGTCTAGAATCCCACCTATAGACACTGGAACAAAATGTTCATGTCTGAGCCTTGCTTCATAAGAAATTAACTTGAGAAGCCTCACAAAAAGATATGAAGGAGACTGCTAAGACAGTGAATACCTCATCACATCCCCACAAGCAAACACATTCTGCTTTTGAATCACATTCATCTGCCATTTCACTCACCCCTACTCACACTGTGACAACTTTAGCTGTTGCATATAAGCCTCAAGTCCCTCCCCACCCCACACCTGAACATATCCAAATTAATTTATTTAAAACACTAAAAAGTCCTTGGTCTTAAATTTTTTAATAGGAGCCTGTGCTTATTCTATTAAAAAATTAATCTGCTAGGATGTCTTTAATCAGCCAAGTCACACAAAGGCAAAATAATCACACAGTAACTTTAAGGATCCTTGACTTAGAGCTGCCTTTTATAAGCATAGAAGGCAGAATAAAAAAAATCAAAAGCAGTAAAAACTTATATTATTTCTGTCAGTAGCTCCTTTTCAGAAAATGTTGTGAAAACAATCTCTGTGTGGAGGAAGCAACATACTGAGCAACAAGCCTCAATCACAGGAAGTTCATTTTTTTCCTTGGCGCGTCGCCCAGTGCCATCAGAACTAATTAAAAACAGAGCCACGCTGGTAGGAAGCTCAGTGTTTGGGTTTTACAATAACGGAGCAGCAAACCAGGGGGACGTCTAATGAGAATAGTTTCCGAGTTTGTTTTCTAGCATTGGGCAACTATGTCAATTACTGGAACTACAGCTCAGGGCCAGCAACCATGCTGAGACATGAAAGAGTGTTATTTGCAGTACAGATTGAGCTGCTACTTTGATGCATGTGTTCTGCATGTCACTTGTATACTGGTGCAGTTCCTTGGCTCATGACTAAATAGGAAGAGGCTGATGCCACCTTGCTCTTCTTGTCTGAGGCTAGATCAAATGTTACGAGACAGGGCTTTCCCCGGGATCATTAGATATGCTCCAGTTAAAAAATGAAATATGTCCTCTTGTAGGGATTCTACTTGTAATGAAGGATCTGACTTGCAAAGGGAATCATCAGCCAGGGACTTAACCCTTTGAGGGTCAGAGGAAAACACAGGTTGACCTGAATATTTTAAAAGCAACCCTCATGACTCAAACAATCCCTCTCCCAAATGAAAATAAAAAAGAATGCTTTTAAAACAAGCACACGGCTGCAAAATCCCACACATGCAATTTTTACCTTTACAAATAGCCTGTTATAATATAATGTCTGTAGAATTATTGTATACATTAAATATTGTATACTCTTATTTTAGGATTGTTATTAATTTTATGAGCAAAGAAAACATAAGTGAGAGGGGACAACAGGCTGCAGCTAAGGAAAATGTTGTTGCAAAGATGAAGGAAATAACTTGTTCTCCATATCGACTGGGGCTAGGATGGGAAGCAATGGGCTTTAACGGTAGCAAGGAAGATTTAGATTATTCATTAGGTAAACTTTCTAAGTGTAGGCTAGCTCTGCCTGGGGAGGTGGTGGAATCTCCATCATTGGAAGGTTTTAAGAGTAGGTTAAACAAACATATGTCATAAACAGTTTGATATAGAAGATCCTGCCCTGGGGGAGGAAGATGGACTAAATGAACTCCTGAGGTCCTGTCCAGCCCTATTTTCTCTGCCTATTTTTACATATTGCACCTGAATCTTTGCAAGTGAAAGCTACAACAAAAAAGCAATACTTTGTCTCTCAGAAGCAGCCTGTACCTTAAAGGGCTAAAATTAAAGATTTTCATGCTCTACACTGAAATGCTTTCCTCTCTGGTTTAATTCATGAACTACGTCTTTGTGCAGCAAATTAATTAAGGCCACCAGCAAGCTAATCAAGGCCAGAATATGGGCCCAGACCTTGCAATTAGGTCAACCATACTGTTAAATTGCTTGTTTGGTTCACAGCTAAGGCCAGTTGGTGATTCTCCAGAGAGTGCCTGGGCCTGGGTCAAGAACAGCACCGTCCAGGGGCCGTTCCCAACAGACAGGTTGCATGCAGCAACCTGTTTAGATGTAAGAGAGTTTAGCCACGGATACGAGCTACGCTGTGCCAGCTGGCTTCAAGGTAGATAGCTGTTCCTGTCCCCTTTTATTTACTACTATAGATGCTGATGTACTTGTTTAAGAAGATAAAAGATAAAGCCAACAGCCTAAACCATGAAACACTAATATTTAACTCTGTGTATCAACGTAACTCTGTATCAAGAACACAGAGTTAATGGAAATAGTTGGGAATAAATAAGTTATATGGTCTAACGGCTGAAGCACTAATCTGAGACACTGAAGAACAGATTTCTTCCCCATGCAGGGAGGTCATGGATCCATCACTTCTGTCTCAGTTCTGCTAACTGAAAGTGCCTTCTCTGCAAAGAGGAAAGCCATCTTTGTAAAGGACACTGAGATGTTCTCAAAATTATGTAAGGTGTGTCTGCTGTCATCGTTACTCTTATATGGTCATGGTAACTGGGATTAGTAGGCTTACTACCCATTGTAAACTAGTATCTCTAACCATCTAACTTTTGGAAGAATTCAATCCACTTTATTCATCCTTGACACAACATTTTCTATTGCTAAGTAAAAATCAGTTAGGTAAATTCTGAAAGTTTCATTATCATTGCAGTTTTGTTTGTATCCTTGTTGCTTTCTTTTGTTACACGATTCGCATTTGTTTCATGTAGCACCTTCTGGTGTCTTAGGCTGAGATCCAGAAACGTGGGTAAGATACCAAATAACATTGTTGTAGGTTCACTGCTGTAAACTTGCTTTGTAATGTATTTATCATTATTGTTATTGGTCATTGGTGGCTTGCTTTTCACTCTGTGGGTCACCTCCTGTATTGCCCTCCAAAGTCCTCCTGCATGCATGTCTTCTTCCATTTGTGCTACAGGCAACACACAAATCTCTTTGCTGTGGAGAATTGCTATCAGGGTGGTAATCACTTTTACTAATTATACAGTCTCCAGACTATAGAGAGAGCCTAGGTTTAAATCTAGCTGTTTAAACTAGTTTCCTAACTATACATTCAACTTAGACAATGTGAAGCCTAGCTGATGTCCTGTCGTGCTCCTGAAGAGTATAATAATATGAGTAAATGAGACCCTGTAACCATGAGACCAAGTTATATCCAGCTAGTGGGACTCATCATTTTCTCTATCTGTGTACTACAACTCTTGCTACCTTAGATGGGATGGGTGAGGCAAAACTGTAGATACTGTATGAGCTTCCCAAACACAATGGAGTGACTGCAAGACAAATTGTTTTATTTTCATAAGTCAATTTAGGCTTTCAGTTCTACTAAGAAAACCTAATGTCTTCAGAGGGAATTATACATAACTGTATGAGAGACTCATTTGTATTAGACTCATTTTGTTTTTAAGAGCAAATATTGCATCTTATCTTAAAGGTATTCAACCTCGCTATTTTATCACCTTACTTCTGTTAACATAACATGCTCATAAACTTCTGTAACTTACTCATATACCCCAATGCTTATTCTTTCACTGCCTGTTCAGCTCATTTGTTAACTGATACTATCATCTATATCAAGAACTTTGAGCAAAACCACAGCTTTCATTTAAACGAGAAGTTGGTCTCTTGCCTGTATGTTTGACTGACCTTTTATTACTTCAGTAAAGGTCTGGGTCCCAATTCACCCTGAAAGTAAACGGATACAATTGTGTTGACTTCAGTGGAATTGCACACACTTAAGCTAACGGTGAATTTGGACCTCAGTAACTACATTTCCTTTTATAAGGCTGGTGGATGAGTGCTTGGGGAACAGTTAGGTTGTCAAATAAAGGCAATAGCTATATCTTTCTAGACTGTATTTATAGTGTACTCTTCCTACCAGGCTTTGCCCTGCTGAAGCCAATTGTTCCAGGTTTTATTTCAGTCAGATCAGAGAAAATGAGAAATAATTAAAGATGAAATATGAGGCATTACAAAAATGATGTTACTAACTGGTTGCAGTATGATCATCTTGGCATAAAACAAATCAAAAGGCAGCTGAAGCCCTCCTACCTTCCCTGGTCATGCTTGCTTTCTTCAAATCATGCTGATTACTGTGGTTAAACCAAGTTGTCTTTTTTTTTTTTTTTATCTTTGTTTTCCAATTGGCTGCAGGTCAAAGGGGAATTTGGCTAAGCCAAAAAAAACCCCCAAAACAGTTTTGGACTGAACTAAAAGTTAAGTATCAGGTTGAAATTCTTTAAATAAAAACAATGGCTGATGTCTTTGATTATATCTATTGTAGAAAATTAAACAGTACTAAGGCTTAGATTCAGGCACCGGAACTCATTATGGTCCCTGGTACAGTTTTGTTCAGGGAAAATTAGCGCTATTTAAACAACTCCCAGCCACAGTTCATGTGCTGGGGTGGGCCTGAAACTATTCCTAACAAGCAGGCTAGATGCAGCCACTGTGATTTGAGGCTATGAGTGTTTCATGATATGGAAGTGACCGTATCATGCAGTTGGCTAGAAAGCAGGACCTGGATTTAGTTTACTGGTATATACATAAACTTTGTGGCTGAGTTAGGATATCTGGGCTCAATCCTCCTGTCTGTTTATGAAAGAGGAGTATTTTAGCCTCTCAAGACAGAAGCCTAATCATGGAGCGACAGTTCATCTTTAAGGATGGATCCATCTGTTCTCTCAGCTTAGCTGTTCTCCTTTATATATGTAATAATGTATATTGATTGTGCCAGGGAAAGAGATACAATCCATGATGGGTTTTTTTGACACAAGAATGCTTAGTATGTATCAGTCCAGGGAAAGCACTCTGCCTGTCCTGTCCCATGCCATGCCATGCCATGCCATGCCATCCCATCCCATCCCATCCCATCTTATCTTTCTGGTACTCTTGACTGCAGAAGTAGGTTTGACTCTTGGTATGCTTTGACAAAAGATCTGGTCTGAGTGAACCAAGAGGTCCCCAATAATCCCCTCCAATTATCTGTGAAATTTGATGGTTCTCATATAACACCCCTTTACCCACCCGTGAAGTCCAGCCATTGCTCATGGAGGTCCCATCCCTGTAACTTTTCTCAGCTTCTTACACTGCTGCCTGTCACAACCAGCAGGTTCTCATGTCATGTCCTGTAGCTACACACGGCCTGTCATGTCCCTGCAGCCTTAACAAGGGGCAAGTTTCCCATCTAACCAGTAGTCTAGGTTCCTGCTGTAGTCACTAGACTATTATCTCCAGAAAACAGGATGAAAATTGTTTTCTGCATTGGTTATAGAAAATAACATGATTAAACATCTAATTTTTAGATGAGGAAATTTAGGTGAGCTCAATCTGACTTGATGTATCTCTTCTGCCATAATCAGAAAAACCTGCTTTGGTTCTGCCCAGGTAAGCCCAAACCCGGAATGACTGGGAGTTCAACACTGAGGCACTTCAGCTAAATATTCAAGTAACAAGTGATCCTAGACCTGGATGCAGTCTAGCCATATTAATGTGATGTTAAGACAACTCTGATCCTCCAAAAAGGGCTTCGTAACTCAGGTTTGACATCGAGTTTAAATAGCTATTTTGCTTCTAGTCCATGCAATGCTGTACCAGTTCAGGCATGGCTGCACTGCAGTTTATCTTGTGAAGTCCTGCTGAACAGGAGATAAAAGTGACCCTGCAGCCCAGTCATTAGAGACCTTCACTTTTTGAAGACATTAATTCCTATAGGAAACTCATCCACTCTGGTATGTGATGATGGTGTTCATGTTACTATAGATTTCAGGAGGTTCAGGGTGAGGTTCACGTACAGTATTTCAGTTCACAACACATTGACTGCATTACTCTTTCATTGCCTCCTCTGTCCCCCCACGGTATTAAGAACTAGTTTAGAAGCAATCTGTCTGTGCAGTTCAATTTTTAATGAGCACTCTTCTCTTTCTGCAAGATAGGATCACCAACACTGACTTTCGCTTTCACTTGCTAGGACAAAAATAGTTGCTTTCTCACTTTTTTTTTTTTTAATATTTCTGGATGTTATCAGGCACGCCTTTTCCCCCTAGTGAATATTGTAATTACTTATTTAAAAAAACAGACCACTTTTCAATAAGCAGTCTTCTCTGAATTATGCAAAACATGGAAATCAAGCTGGTTCATGTCCTGGATGAATCGACTGTTGTGTTTTAAAGCCACGAAAGAAGTGGTTGTCCAGGTGAATGAGTGAAGATAGTTTGATGGAGAAATTCTGCATTGTCATTCAGTACCAAGGAGATAACCTGGAAGACAGTGATCAGAGGGAAAAGGAAAAAGGAAGTACAGTCTTGTTGGCAGGCAAAGCAGAGAAATGGATGCCAGGAGTGGAATTAATCTCACTTAACTCTGCAACATACATGTTTATCTCTGAATTCCCTTCACAGCTGATCACCAAGATAAAAGGAACTGTGCCCCAGAATAGCTTTTTCTATACTGTAACACCCTATTGTCCTGCACCTGGGTAGGGGCAACCCCTGGTATCAATACAGGCTGGGGGATGAAGGGATTGAGAGAAGTCCTGCGGAGAAGGACTTGGGGGTATTGGTGGGTGAAAAGCTGGACATGAGCAGGCAATGTGCGCTTGCAGCCCAGAAAGGCAACTGTATCCTGGGCTGCATCAAAAACAGCATGGCCAGCAGGTCGAGGGAGGGGATTCTCCCCCTCCACTCTGCTCTGGTGAGACCCCACCTGGAGTTCTGTGTCCAGCTCTGGGGTCCTCAGTACAGGGAAGCCATGACCTATTAGAATGAGTCCAGAGGAGGGTCACAAAGATGATCAGAGGGCTGGAACACCTCTCCTGTGAGGAAAGGCTGAGAGAGTTGGGGTTTTTCAACCTGGAGAACTGAAGGCTCTGGGGAGACCTTATTGCCGCCTTCCAGTACCTAAAGGGGGCTTGTATGAAAGATGGGGACAGACATTTTAGTAGGGCCTGTAGCGATAGGAGAAGGGGCAATGGTTTTAAACTAAAAGAGGGTAGAATCAGACTAGATATAAAGAAGAAACTTTCTATGATGAGGGTGGTGAAACACTGGCCCAGGTTGCCCAGAGAGGTGGTAGATGCCCCATCCCTGAAAACATCCAACGTTGGACGGTCCCCCAGGTTGGACGGGGCTCTGAGCAACCTGATCTGGTTGAAGATGTCCCTGCTCACTGCAGGGGGGTTGGACCACATGACTTTTCCAACTCAAACCATTCTATGATTCTATGATTTTATGAAAAGAGCCTGGATGACTAAAATTCTTGCTAGTTTTAGTAAGATGAATCCAAAGTTTGATATCTAGCCACAGAGGTAAGAAGTGAGAAGTTTAAACTCAGGAAAGGTTGTAAGCTTGCAAATGTGATCCAAGAAAGCAAGCATTAGAGACAATAGAGCAGACAAGGGAAAAAAATTGCTTGTCAGTGTTTCAGTAGTTTAGAGAAAAAGTAACCAATGTAAAGCATCAATACATAAAATACTCTCCAGGCAGTGGCAGACCAGTTGAGCAAAGCAATTTGACTGTATCATACTCTATACCTGCTCCGTAAAGTAGTGAGATAGTAAAACTATTAGTCTGGCTACTTCGGGAAGTATAAAACAAATTCAAATAATAATAATAAAAATACCCCACATAACCAACAAAAATCCCAGTCTTGCCTTTCTTTGCAGAGCTGAGACCCTTGCTTAATAGCAGAAGAGGGATTTGGGGGAAACATGGCAGCAGCTAGCATTGTTTGTTTTCCACTGTAATTTTAACCAAATGTTTCTTTCAGGCAAGGTATTTCTCCAAGGACATTGCTAGAACTTCAGACTATTCTCAGGAAAGGAAAAAATAGTCAAAGCTGAAATGTAAAGAAGAGATGGATGAAGACAAATGCATTTGGGCTGGCTGTGTTCAATGGAAGTCCTCTCACAGCTGGCCCAGAGTTTGCTGCTGCAGCCCAAGAACTCCCTAAGGTTGCACTTGGGAACACTGTGAGCATTTGAGCTTCTCCAGTCAAAATTCAGATGAAGGAGAGAGATTTACTGACTATCCTTTACATCCTTGTATTATCGTCTTAACCTGCAGGTAAATGATGTGATAGCAATTCCCTTCAGTTGCAGTGGTTTCTGTTCAGTGTGGATGGAGTCAAAGCAGTAAGGTTAAAATACCAAAGAAAACAACGCCAAGTTTCTAACTGTGTCTCAGTAAAACTTGGCCTTTGATTTTTTTAATGTGGTGCTGGTCTTTGAAAACAAGATGAATTTTGTCTTGCTAGGAGTCATGCATTTGGCTAGGCGTGTACATCAAAGGAGAATTTGCCCCAGTGGTTGCTTAGGACATTTAAACAGATCAATGGCTCATGTTTGTCGAGTTTAATCTGGCATTCATCTGTCTAGGTGTAGATGCCTACAGCATAGATGTCTATAATGCAGATGTCTATGTTAGAGTTGGTTGTTTAGACCCTCTATAATAGCAGCGGAGAGAAAGAGACCACTCTGGTGTGGGAGTTTGTTCATCCTTGGAAAGTGGGTCAGATGAATCACACCCTTCAAAATGTTTTCTCCCATTGAAAGGAAAGGGAATCTACAGTAAGAAATTTGGAATTGCAACGTAAACATCAAAAAGTAGGTGAAACGTGTTTGAGTGTCTTTTCTGAGATTATCAGTTTGGGGAAATCCTAGAGGTAAAGTTAAAACTGTCTGGAAATCTGCTTTCCTTTTTTGTTTGTTTTGTTTCTTCCTGGGAACAGCTGTGAAAACTGTAGGGAACAGGAGGGTATTAATAAGAGTGATTTGGAACGTGTTTGTGAAGAGATTGAAAACACACAGGTGAAGCAGGGAAGTCACTGAGGGTTACGGAAAGATACCACAGAACAACCATGGGACGGCAACATCCCATGCGCCGATTCTTTCCAGAGGGAGTGAGAAGTTTGTCTTGCAGCAGAAGAAAGAAAGAGTGGCTGGAGATGCTATACAAAATTAGTTCCCGTAAGAGGAAAACAGTGAAGGGAGTGGGAAATAGAGCATGGGAATATCAAAGACAGAGGTGGGAAAAAGTAAGAAATGAAGATTGATTGATAATATAGCAAAGACAATTGGAAAAAAAGACTTACGTATGGCCAAAGCCTAGTTCAGGCTCATAATTTCAGGAGAATCATATGTGCATTATCCATAGTTTGTGATGTAGGCATCCTTTTTTCTAAAGGATATAAGAGGAAATTTGGATCCACCTTTTTTTTTTTTCCTGAATATTACAGTTCAAGCCCTGATCAAAGATAGCTTTCCACACAGTCTCCAGCACAAAAAGGGAAATGTTGAGACCTCAGCTGTGCTGTGAGATTCAGAGACTTTTCAGTCCAACAGTACCTCCTAATAAATAACATCAGCACAAGACAGAGGAAGATCTGTCTCATTGTCTTGAGTTTTCAATTTGGAGATGTACTTTCCTATTTATCTGTTTTGTGTGTTTCAGCTTGTTAGGCAACTAAGAGTCTATTTTTTTTGCTGTGCAGAGGTGCCTCTCTGATTCCAACTCACTCCAATTCATCCTGTGATTCCTACAGCAGTGTGCATGCTTGCTTATGCCTGTGATTTTATTCATTTGCCTCGGGTATAAATACGCAGTACTGTTGCCAGCTCAGTGTACACAAGTTTACAGAAGTAATCCACATAATAATCCAAATACCTTCAGATTAGTGCGACAGGCACTTTCTTACTTTTCAGCATTGGTAATCCTACCTTCTCACTTCCCAAACCATTATGATTGTCAGCCAGATAAGGGTTAGCGGGAAAAGATATATTCTCTTTTAAGAGCTGTTCCCAAGTTAATCTTATTGCAAGGCTCTCCATAATTTATTTACTGAAGATGATTTAAAAAAATCACATTGGGGGAGGGTGAAGGGGGTGTCTAACTTGTGTGCATGGAATAAATAAGCATTCTTAGTTTAGTATCTTCTGGACAAATGTTGATATGACAAAAATAATCCCTGCAACCGGGAAGATGAGGGGCCCTTTCTGGCACACCCACCTACAAAGCCGAAGACTGAATGAGGATATGAGGGCAAGGAACTGCTGTATTCTTTGATCCTAAGCACCAAGATATAAGTATGTTTGGGACAATGTGGGAAAAATGATTATAGTTGCTTTCCGTGTTCTGTAAGTAAATAAGGGCATCAGTCTCAAAGGCAGAAACTTTTATACCTTTCTTTAGTTCTGGTGTGTCTGTGTAAAGCAGAAAAAAATACTTGCTTCCATGCTCACAGGTCTATTGAGAGAATAAATCCATTAATGGCTAATGTCAGATAATAATTGGGCCCACATAAACAGCAGCTACATAGGCTGGTGTATGAAAGAGCGCATTCAAAACATTGAATGGAAGTTTCAAAAATATTCAGTATTATCCTTTTCTGACTGAGATTTTTACCACTAATTTGACTGAGAATAGAATTATATCAGTCTTAGATATTTATGTGAATCACATCCACAAGATAGAACTTGTCACCGTCTTACATGTCAACTCTGGGGATGGCTTTGTGCCATGAAATTATTTTTGATATTAACACTACAAAAAATGAATTTTTTCAGATTTCTCAGAAAGCAACTGATCATTTTTAAGAGCTAGGTTGGACATTTTATGTACTGTCTCCTTGTTCTCAATATGTTTCTCACTTTAAAAAATGCAAATTACCATTCTATTTTGATAGATGCTCCATATTTGTCATTTTAATGACAAAGATTATAAGAAAGAAAGGCAACTGTTCAGGTGCACTCCCTACATTCTTCTGACATGCTAATAAGAATGAGAAAGCAGCTAATAGCCAGTCAAAGGTGTTGAAGTTGCAGGATAAGATCCATGTAGTCAGTCTCTTTAGAGCATATTGCAAGAGGGTAGAAAGTGATTCATACTGTCTCCTGAGTCTCCTCCAAAACCACGGTAAAAAATGTAAAGAAGGTAAATTCAAAAATATGTTACATAGCCAGAAGTTTTCAAGTGACAGATAGATCTGGAGATGAGAAAGTACTGCTATACTGAATTATGTGGTAGATATGATGATATTTAACAGGGTTATTTGGTTCTTTTTGGCATTTTTTAAAATTCAAATTTAAAACCTTTTAGGTGATACTTTTTTTTAGTATCTAGTCCACCTCATCATTTGGAGGCGAGGTCACATTATTAGGACATGTTTTACTGATGTTGCCTCTACATCTATTTTCTCTTTTTTTCTGTCCCTGTTCTTTCAATGAAATGTTTTGTGAAATGTCAGACAAGAGGCTTATTGAACAGATAGGAATGATTCCAACTGAGGCTACATTGGGCTATCCTGTCTTTTAAGAGAAATTAAGCAAAATAAATCAGAAAAGGAAAAACTGATTGATCCATGTGACTTTACAGATCATTAGTATTATGTTTTTTAACATTTCCAGTTTGATGAATTTTTCTGCAAATAAAGACTGGATTTTTCTAGGACTGTCCTGGCTTACCCATGAATCATGCTGGGCATTGTCTGGGACAATGTGAGTTGGCATAGGTCAAATCCATGCAAGGGAGTGTCCTAAAAATTAAGCAGTATAGAAAGACGAGGACTCTGGCTTAGGCTGTGTCCAAATCCTGTTGAGTTTACTAGTACAGAGCGAGCTGTAAAAACCAGTAATCTTAGAGCTTCACAGGTTTCTGTTATGAAATTAAAAGTTTCAAATCTTTACAAATGTTCACTCTGTCTGGGTCAAGTTCCATCTCTGCAGCAAGGAGTATAAGTACCCAGAGGAGTCTGGTTGGAGAGAGTTACCCAAACTAGTTGTCTTGCTCTAGGACTATGACTTTATCCTAGGATGAACCCTCAGGCTTTGTGGGGTTCTGGAAGCTACCTTTATATCTCCCATAAAGAGGACACTCTTGTTAATTCATGGTTCTTACTTTCAGCAGTGACACCGAAATAATTTCAGTTTCTCTGAGCCACGGGGGGGTTCTCAGTGATGTGAAATATTGCAATAGTTTCCTTTCAGGGCAATTTAGACATTTACATTATATTTAAAGAACACTCTAATTTCATGACAAGTCAAAAACCTGCTCTTCAGCCAAATATAATTGTTTTTTTTCCATCATTTGACACTCCAAAGGTTAGAATGAAGTGGAATATGACTGATTTTCCATCTTGGCTGTATTGTCCCTTATTTGTCAGAAAAGGATTATGAAAAATTATATCTAATCTCAGAAAAGTTTTTGGCTGGTTTGTCTCCCTGCTATAACAATCTGTGATCAGATTTGCACCCTGGGAGTCACACCTGGGGTCTCTTGAATACAGAGGCTAAGTGAGGCCGACATACCAGTCCAACCATTCGGCACAAACAAAGAAAAGTCAAGCCGAGAAATATCTCCAGCCTGTTGTCCTAGAGAGGCTGAGACACGAGACTCTGGTCTTGTTCACACAAAGGTAACGTTCTTACAAATGAATGCCCATTACGTAATTAGATCCAGTTCTGTGATCCTGACCACAATCTCTTCCCTCACCGTTAGCAAGACTTAGTCTGATCAGTTTTTAGGTCTGTGCAACTGTGACTATGGACAACCTGCAGAAATATTCAAAGTGCTCTCCTCCTTTCAGTTTTCATTTTTCTTCCTTTCCTTCTAGACCAAAAGAAAAAAAAAAGTGCCAATTGAGGAATTGGTCATTCCAGCAACCGATGGCAGAGTGAGTGTAGGTAAGAAGTTTTTTTGAAATTTGAATGTGAATTTTGTGTGGACTGTATTGAACTGATGCTTAAGCTCTTCTGTTTGATGCAAAGTTCACTTTCCCAAGACCCCAGTTCTTTATTATGCTTTTTTGATGCAACTGTGGACAAGACGCGTTGAAACTTACCCTGGCAAGTTCCACAGACTTCAATATATGCGTCTTCTTGAATGAAGCTCAGCACAAAGAATAGTTTTGCTAAGTCAGACTTTTTCTAGACGGAGGATTGTATCTTTAGTCTATTTTTGAAGATTGACACAGGGTGCCTTTAAGCAGGCAGGACTGATAAAATCACACTCAGAAAGGAAGTAACTCTGTTCATATTTTTACATGGATTGATATAGCAAGAACATCCTCTTTCTTTTGCAATGGGCCCTGCATTGAGCTATTTCTGTCAGACTTGAGGAGGACCTCCTTTCAAAGCTTGACCATGTCCACATCAATATTACTCTGTCCATCCCAAGTAATAGAAAATCACCTGCTGTCTGTAAAAACAAAACTTTTTTGGGTATGCAGCTAGTAATACTGCAGAACAAGAGTGGGTGATGTAGGTTCAGCTCTTTGCTGTCGACAGGCAGGAGCTGTGCTGTTCCAGGGGATGACAGGAGTCTTTTCATTTCTCCCACTGTCTGGAGGCAGGCAGCAACTTGCTGTGCCACTGGAAGAATAACACTCCTGCCTGATTAGAAAGTTTTTCTACTTGGTAGAGGTTCCTGAAAGGAGCCACCATTTAAGTTACCTCCTGTCCCTTCTTCTTTCTCGTCCTTTCCCATGACTTGGGGAAAGGGATGCTAAGGAATGACCCAGGGGTGATCACTGGTAAGGGGTGATCATGGTATTTAGGTCATGGATTTGGGCAGCCAACTTCCAGTACTTGCTTGCTAAGCTCTAAGCAAGCTCTAGCCCATAATATCACTGTGCCATCATCTTTGTCTAAATATGTGTTTAGAGGAGGATTTGTTTGATTTTTGGAGAAAGAATAAGTAAGAGAGAAAATGCCTACAGCATAATTAAAAAGTTGTTGCTCTAATTTTTCTCCTCACTTTAGAATCCTCTGTTGGCTTTAATTAAGTGCTTGAATTAAGATCGTAAGGCAAACACTATTTGATGATTTTTTTTTAAAAGAATGAAAGCAAGCTCACTCACCAGGTGGGTTTCTCCTCAGGTGCTCACTGCTCTAATATAGACAATCCACATGGGCATCTCTGCAGGCACTGTGCTCTCTTTCTGAGTGCTTGGGGGCTCAAAAGAGGTGCTCGTCCGCTCCTCTTCCCTGCTGTCCCCAACTGTGTTGTGAGAAGGCGTTCGCAGTTCTGTGAGCATTTGAAGGATGTGTGCAGTGAGGAGGGAGGGGGATTGTTGAGGGTGGTTCACAGATTCATAACTAGGGGCAATGAGATGAAATTGAGCAAAGGGAAAATGAGGTTGGGTATCTAGACAAACTTAAGTGCCTGTTAGATCATTTGTGAAAGAGTTTCCCAGAGGTAACCACAGATGCTCTGTTGGTTGAGTCATTTAAAAGTATCTGTCTAGGTCATCATATGCTCCCTATTACTGCAGCATCTAAAAAGCAATCACAGAGGCTTAGAAAATTGGGCCAAGAGGGACCTGGGGAGGTCATTTTGGCCTCAGGAGACAAATGATTCTACTTAAAACATCCCCAGAAGACATCTATCAAACAATAATGAGCTATACAACCCCTCAAGAGGAGAAGAACTATTATTTTCCCACCATAAATATGAAAAATCAAAAATACAGGGAAAGTAAATGTTTTAACCAAGTCACACAGAAATTATAGGGCAGAGATGGGAATTGAAGTCAAAGCCTTACAGACTAAACGCAACACCAAAAGAACATTCTTCTTTGGCCTAATTGGTATGTATGAGGAATTGGTGAGCATCTTTTTTCATGCAGCACTGGTTTTATTCTGTTCTTCTGATTAGGCAGGTGGACTTCTGGTTCTCCTCAGTCCCCATAAAACTTTTTATTTCCTTAGCAAATTCTTAAAAAAAAAAAAAAAAAGTATTGATCATTATTGGTAATTTGCCAGTTCTAACAAAAAACTCACTTATTGCAAACATAATAAACGATTTATGCTTGTGATTTTTTTAAATGTTGTCACTTTAAACCTCTTGCTAGGGTGAGTAGCCACCTACCTTGCTTCCCCTGAGAGCTGGACACTCTTCAATGAACAAGAAAGAAAAACTTCCCAGCCAAAACCGGGAACCTGAGAACTAATATTAACTAGCTGATCTTATCCACTTCTTGTTCCTATTATATCAGCCACAGCTAGCAAAAATATGAAAAACACTTGACAATTTCTAAATGGGATTTTGTTCCTGTTGGGATCTCTTCCAGATTGTATTGTGCTATGATGATCTTGAGGTGTTACAAACATTTGCTGAGGATGATGTGCAAACTCCTGTGGATGGACAATCTAGTAAAAGAGAGAAAAAAAGCAAAATTGTCTTTTGATGTAAATTGCTTGCTGAGCCATGGTTTGGAAATTAAGATAACACATTTGAATATTTAAAACTTTATTGAGATTTATCAGTAATCTGAATGTGGTCTGTTGGATTTGCCAGCAGTCGAAGAGCCAACACTTGTTTTGTTAATGGAACTGTTGAAGTTATTCTGGATTTACACCAATGACATGAGATGATGATATAAACTATGGCTTTTGAAATTTATATTTGAAAACCAGTTAGTTTGGATGTCTTTGGTTTTGGATAGCAACTTTTCTTTATTTGCTTTGGTGTGGGTTAGCATGTGTGATCACGATTTTATGAAAATCAAGCACCTGTTTCACACTTGGCACTCAAAATATCACAAGGCCAAAGTGATTCCAAATCTAGACTCCCATGCTGCCAGCTTGTAATCTGATCTGTGTGGGTATAACTATGCATGCACTGATTACAGCAGGGCAGGAATGAACAACTCAGTCTGTAAGTAGGGGGAAGGTGCAGAAGCTAGTAAGGTCGGGAGACTTGAGTGCCTTTTTTTCATCCTGCCTGTTAAAGAATGTGTAAGTCTTCCTACTGAATTTGTTCAGCTTTAGTCTATATCCTAAAAGAATTAAGCATTTTGTGTAGGATTCATCTCACCTGAATTTACATGTCTAAAAATCAGATTTCTATCTGTGAAACACTCACCCCAGGCTCTCTTTAAAATTGATGGAAAGAAATAGGGATCTTCTGAGAGTCCATTTGGTGACCTACTCTACACATCTCTTTTAGGGAGAAATGAACCCCTTCAGGAGCTGCTTATTTTCCTGCGTTGATTCCAAAGGAAGTGTAAGTGGTCTAGACTAGATACAAACAACTAACTTTTAGACCCCAAGTTATGTGCAATGTGATTTGTCTGTCTTTAGGGATCCGTTTATTTCTTGTTGAGTTATAGATGACAGTTCTGAAAGCATGGTCAGACATTATTTCTCAGTGAATGAGTCGAGCAGCTCTAATAAAAATACAAGTATAATCCATGCCATCCTCAAAGGCACTCAGAAAATGCATGCATGTCTGGTCCTGACTTGTTAACAACCATAAAGACAGCAGTTGGAAGCATTTAATACAGCTATATGAACCATGCACTCTCAAACAGCTTCATCTGCTGTATTTCCTCCCAGTGGCAAATAAAAAAAAATCCTCTATAATTAAGGCATAATTCTGTTAAATTTGTGCAATAAAAGCATTATTAAAAGAAAGAAAAGAATGCCCTTATAGGCTGCACTGCAGTGGAATCAAGCGTAGCTTGTTAGAGTTATTTTTGTTATTATTGCATTACTTGGCTATTGTGTTACCCCTGAAATACTGTAAAGGAAGAAAAAGGCAGGGTGGATGGAATTTCAAAGTGACTCCTTTATTCAATATTGAAATCTCATTGGCTACATATGTGCAGAGTGAGGTCTTGGAGGAGTCGTTAGCCACGCGTGCTACTGAAGCTCAGTTCCTTGAAAGCAAATTTCCCATGTACACAACTTGCCTACAAATCCCATCAGCCTTCATGGCCAGTTATGCCTGGACTCTTCTACCACAGGCTGCGTTGCCTCCTGATGTTTATCCTGTAATGTTGTGACAAGGCAAAGAGGACAGAGTGAGAATTTGAGGCCAGGCAGGAATGCCTTTGAGGACATAGCCAACATTTTCCAAATTCACTAAAAAATTCACTTCAGCAAGGTTAGTGATTTGATTAAGATGTTGGATTAATCTCAAAACTGCCCCAAGTTTACTCTTTGCAGAAGAATAGACACGGACATCCTGCCTATTAAAGGCAGAGGCAGAAAGCTTTGAAAAGCATTGATGTTCAGCAGAACTTGACATTTCCTTAACTCCTGGGGAGAATAACATTTTACCAGGCTATAGAGTATGTCTACACTACTCTTCACACCCCTTCTCTCAAAGCAACTTCTTCAGTCTATTGTAGATACACTGAAGAACTACTTCACTTGGACCTAAGTGTCAACATTAACTACAGGAGCATAAAGTGTGATATGCAGAATCTACTAGAAAAGATACCTCTGCTGAGCTCCAAACTTGCAGATTTAAATCGCTGGCAAAGACTTTAAGAGCTCATTTAAAGCATTACCGTCTGAATCTGCAATACAGGTCTTAGGGATAAGTCCACATCTGAGCTGAACTAGGCAAACATGTCCCATATTATGTATGAGTGCCTGAGATACCAGTGGAAATAGTGGGAACTTTAGGATGAAACATTATTCAGAAAAATCTGTTCCTTAGTACAGAAGAGATGCTCACTCCTTCCTCTAAACTCTGAGGGTGAGATTCATCCAAAAAACACTGGGTTAGAACTCAGTTTCAGAATTGCATCTGTAAAGGTAGTGCCTTTATTTAAGCTGTGTACTGAAGTTCCCATTGAGTCAAGGGAGATCTTAACAATACAGCCAACAGAGCTTGGGCAGGTAGCAATCTCATCTTGGAGTAGACGCCTCCGTCTGATCATCTGGACAGTCAACTAGACTGTTGGCTGTGTTGACTTGCGAAAAGATTAATTTACCTACTCACATTGTACTACTTCTGGCACTGTAAGGTTTTCCATTTGGCCTCTAGTTTCTGCTCCAGACCTTCTGGGTCTCCTGTAAGGCTTCTGTCACATCTGCCAGTGTTGTGCAGATGTCTCAGGAATGTTGAAGCATCTCAAACGTCACTGGAAGCCTGTGTTTAACAACTAAATCTGGAGCTTTGTCTAAATCTGAAGCTGATTCCTGTTATAGTAGCAGAATTCAGTTGCCTTAACATAGGCTTCTCATGCCATTTGAGGTACTTCTGGATATCCAAGACATCTGCACAACACTGACGGATATGACATAGGACTGATGGAAACCAGCAGCCTTCTGGAGTGGCAGCTGGAGGCCGGGGGAAAACCTATGGGGTCTCAGATGGCACAAGATGCCTATGTGTGAGTGACTAAATAGATCCATAAGTGTCTCTATTGGAACCGGTTTCCTCCAGTTCCCTTTATAGTCAACGGAGAGAAATGGAGAGCTCAATTTATATTCCCAAACTTAAGTCTTCAGTGCCATCAGAGATACCCTAGGTTTTCCACCTGTCTTCCAGCTGCCAGACCAGGTGGGTATTGGTCTCCTATAGACCCTAGGACATATCTGCCAGACTTATGTGGCTGTCTCAGGTACTTTGGGGCATCTCAAGTAGCACTAGACACTTAGAAGTATTATACCCAGGCACTTTTATAGCTTCCTACTGAATTCTCTATGCAAGGTTTCCCTAACTGTTGACCAAACATCATTCAAATGGACATTTAAGTGTTCATTCATATCTGACGTTACTGCATTCCTGAACGCTAACCCTGTTGTTCCCCTTATGTTACTTATATTCTGGGCTGGTTCTTACTGCAGCGCATTGTCAAAAGCAGCATGCCCTTCTGGGGCACACACTGAGACGAGCGAAATGGCAAACTAAACACTGTTTACAGGCTTGTCCTCCCCTGACAAGCCATTGGTGATTTTGGAAATGGCTACCCCTTTTCTGATACAGTGACCTTAAATTAGGTTAAGGCAGAGACTCTGCAAAAACAGAGACCCACATTTCCATTCTGCAAGGAAAAACCCTCGGAATTTTTTCTTGTTTCAGCCAGGTGATCCTGAAATTTAATTTGAAATTTAATGATAATAATAATAATGATGATGATGATGATGATGATGATGATGATGATGATAATAATAATAATAACAACAACAACAACAACAACAACCCTGCAATGTTAATTTTAATTTTATATCAGCAATTCAAATTGCATGCTCTGCTTTACAAATAGCATATGGTATTATATAGTAATTATGATGTAATAATTAAATCTTAATAACATTTATCTTTTAATTCATCATGACATTCAAAGGGAAAAGAAATCTGGTCAAAATGGATTGTTCACATGAAGAGACTTGATTTAAATGCAGTGGCCTTTTCTAGTGACAAGCTGTCCTCTGTAACTTTTTTCCAGCTTTAAAATTGAGCTTATTTTCCAGTGTTGATTTGTGCAAAATAAAGCAAGGACATTTTGTCATTTGTTAGGATTTTTCACCATGCTCTTTTGTGGCTTGGCCTGTATTTCCCTCTCCTGCAAAGCTGTGTCATGGCTCTGCTTCCATTTGCATCTCCAAAGATAAGCTAGACCTAGCTGGTCTGATCTGCGTTGTGATTCCTGTTTGGATCTCATGCAGGAGAGAAGGACCGTGACTGAGCACACGTGAGTTAAAGAACGTATTCCCCAAGCACAGCCCCTTCACCAGTGGTTCACTGCGATCTGTTTTATCATGTGCTGGATTCTCGGTTGGCAAAAATCAGCACAGTTCTCTCGTCTCCCAGTTTACACCAGCCCTGTGCAAGCAGGGAGGACTGCAGAGCAGATTAACTGAGCTGGACAGCCTGGCGTACAGTTTTAAAGTGCAATTTTTTTTTTTTCTCTCTCTCTCTCTCTTTGCATCTGCCAGTTCGCATGGCACAGTCTTTTGCTGTGCTACCCAGGCTGAGAAGTGTCCACAGCTATCAGTTTTCACCAAATTGCTGAAGGGTGAAATTTCACCATTTCTGCCAGAAAAAAACAGGTTTTTTTTCTTTTTTCTTTTTTTTCTTTTTTCCCCTCATCTAGGCAAATAGCATCATTTCCCTAGAGAATCAGATCCTCTGTAAGAACAGAAGGACTTTTTCATTCCTTTACCTCAAATGGAAATCTGTTGTACCCTCTCTCTCTTTTCCTCCTTGATACAGTCGTACTATTCAGTAAAGAAGTACATCTTTTCTGAAGCCAGGATGTATTAGTATAAGCGCGTTATTGGTGGAAAGAGATGTTACCAAAAGGCTAAAGTTCAGTCCTGAGAATCAGGACACCTGGTTTCTCTTCATGGCTCTGTCCCTGTGTCCCAGCCAGCCATTTATCTTCTGTGAATCTTTATTTACCTTTCTGTATTTGTATTTCATTATAACCCATTTATAATTTGCCAAGCATGAATTGACAAATTAACATTTAGTAGTGGTTTGATGACTCAGACAAAAAATGATCTGTGCTGTAAAATGGAAAAAAATTAATGAAAGTTATTAATATTAATGTAACGTGTTACAGGTATCATTTAATCTACTGTTGTCGATTTCTTTGTAGGCTTGTTCCTGAGCTATCATTTAATCTTTTTCAGTTCCTTGACAGTTTGAAGTTGCTTTCTTTCTGAATCCACAGCTTTTATCCAGCACGAAAGAGTGTTTTTTCCCTTTAAGTCCCCCTCCCACTACATTACATTTCAAACTATATTACACGGGTCACATTATGGGCTGCTGTCACGTGCAGGCCACGATGTAATTCAGCATGACACATGACAAGCAAAGATGTGTTGAAATACCTGAGACTATTACATCCAAACAACCCTCTGTTAAAGTTTTTTATTATCACATAAATATTCTCCTAGCTGACCAGTGTCTCAGAGGAATAAATACCCCATTAGAGGAAAAACAAAAGCCCGGATATTTCCCAAGTATAGGGTTATTAACAGGGAAAAGGGAACCACCCCTATTTTTGTACATGTTATTCTCATGTTAGAAATAACAAAACCCCGCAATAATTATAAAAAATGCACAAGCCTATCTAAACATACTGCAAAGAGATAATAGAAGATGCGGATAGCACAGGACATTAGAAACATATAAGAATTTTTCACCATGAAAAGGCTGATGAAAAAATGAAGGGAACTTTGTTGAGAGACTGTTGGGAGACTCGTAAGGTTGTTGAAATCAAGCTCAAGGTACCAAAGACAGTCATGGTGATACTTAGATAGGATTTTTCACTTTTCCAGTATTACACTGTAGAAATAATCTAAATGAAGATGAATTTAAGGGACTCAGGCAGAAGGACTAGGAAAAAAGCAGTGCAGCAGGTTCATGGACAAGGAATGAAATGCTGACAGCCTTATGCTAACCAAAGGCGTGGAGAATGGCTGAGGATGTTGGAGGGCTGGGAAGGTGTCAGGTAACAAACAGGACAGAAAGCTGATGGGTAAAGTAAATCTTGGATTAAGCTTTGAAGCTGATAAATATATTCCAAATGAACAATGATGAGAGATACCCAGGCTGATGGGAAAAGAACTCCCTGGAAAATGTCTTTTGTGGGAAGGAAACAGTGAGTTAGAAGTTGTTCATCAAAAGGAGACTGGAAAAGACACTGAGGAACAAGCTATTTGAACAAACAGATCTTCCCACATAAAGAGATAGGGTAGGAAAGATGCTTGTCCAGAGCTTGGGATGTGTAAGTAGCTTCCCAAAACTCTTCATTATGTTAGAAGTACTAAATTGGCTGGAGACAAGCATAAAGTGTAACATACTCAGGCTGAGTTCATTGTCCACTGAAGTACTGTGGACTACCAGTGTGATAAAACCATATCTGCTATAGATCAGATGGAGCTGTGGAGAGCAAAAATTTAAGAAATTCATTTCTTTGGTCAGTGCTGTTTGTGAAATGGAAGTAAAATGACTAAGGCTGCATGGTTCTCCAAAAGCTCTGTGAGAGGAAATGTTCTTTCTAATGGATGAGAATAGGTGAATGGAAATGCAAGAAAGAATGAACAGATTTGTTCAGTCCTGCCACAAACTGAAGACAATCTCAGGCATGAAAAATCTAAGAACAATTCACAATATTTGTGGTGTGCTGCAGTTTGCCAGTGGGAGATGACACAACAGTATCATGAACATTAACTAGTAGCTCTAGGACAAAGCCATAGGTCTTTTAGAAAATGGCACTGTTGTGTGTTCTTAAGGAAGGTTATGTCATTTTAAATTTACAATTTCTGAAAATACTTGTATTTTTTACTACATCATTCCTGCCTTCTTTTCTCCTCTGTCTGCTGCTTTTTTTCCCTTATGATCTCAAGTGACAGAAGAAAATAAACCAAGAATACTAGTGACCCATGTTTTTTATGCACAGTGAGCATAGGTCCCTGACAGGATACTTTGGCCAGATGTTGGTCTTTGCTGAAGCTGTTTTGCAGTTGGAAAACCAGTTTAACCGTCCCCTTGGGAATTTCTTCTATGCGGGTAAATCTCCAGATGGTGAAGAGCAAGCTCAGTAGTTCCTGTATAAACCACTCTTTGGTGTCAAGAGCATAAGTCCAATAACACTATCTGGGACATTGCTTCAAACCGCACTTTCCTTGTCATTAGAACAAGGTCCTTGTTGTACAAGCATAATGATGCAAATTAGAGTACCTTTGGGGATACTCTAATTTATGCCATGAATAGGTCAGGTCCTTGGTGACATGAGGCATTTGAGACTATTCAAACATGGAGTCAGAAAAAAGCTTTTATAAAACTATCCTGTTCTTGGACCAGACACAAAATAGACTGGAAAAGACAGTGTTCTGAACTCTGAAGCTATCTTTGGAAGTTTGTGTTTTGTTTATTGTGTTAACCTAGATGAAATATGGTAATGCCAGTTCAGAAAACAATACAAAACCATGGTGTGTGCCTTTCATTCTTCATAAGTGGTTCTTTATTTTCATGTGTGCATGTGTGTGTGGCTGTGTCTGTCTAAGAAGAAAATCAAGTGATGTCAAATATCCATTGGGGAAAAGAAAAGTCTTCCTTTGCAGGTCTTCAAAAGCATCCTCTAACTGTTGACTATATGAGGAATATGGATGCTGATGGGGAAGTTAAAAAGTCACTTAATGTTTTGTTGGACTAAACTAAAGGATAACTAAAAGAATAGGACTAAACTAGTTAGGTGGATCCCATTTTAGCACTCTTTGTAAAAAAATATGCTTTGTGCAAAAGGTTTTGATTTGATACAAGAACCATTTGGTAAAAAAAAGTTGTGAAACACTGGAATAATTTACATTATAATTTATATTACCTAGGGCTAGTCCTTCCTATAGACAGAGTTGGAGAGTTGGCAGTTGTCCATGTCAACAGGAGTAGAAAGGAAGCATTTTTTGAGTTACTTAATCTTCATTTATGAGCTTCCGATTAATTTGTTTGTTTAGCGATCAAAGGTCAGATTCAGATTTCCTGAATGGCATGTTCATGTTCTTCTTAGCAGGTACAACAACATGTTTTGGGCCACAGGCTGCAAAATAGCTGGAGTAGCCCTGTTATACATGAGGTCAGACCATAATGGTCCCTTCTAGCTTAGAAAACCCATGTAGCTATGAAACACTATATATTTCACTACATTCAGCAATAACATCCTGAAATGTCTAACAGGGAACAGATAAATCCGTTCAGATGAAGTAAGTCTCATCAACATTCACAGTTTAGGCCAGAAGGGTCCGTTCGATCACCCAGACTAAGCTTTGGTATTTCACAGACCGTTGCATTCAACCCTTTCTCACTCTGTGGTGCCCTGTAACTTCTGTTTGCCTAAACATTTTGCCAAAGCCCTTTTTCCTGCTTCAGCATCATCCTAGGTCCTTTTCACAGTCATTGCTTCCCAGGATATAGACATCACTCTGTAGATATGTGGTCATTCCTTATTCACACGTTTCCTTGCAACAGTATTAAGACGTATCTTTTTTTTGAACTTGGTTTATCAAGATATTTAGGATACTTTGTCTGGTTGCTTGGTTCCATCATTTTGTGCCTTCCTATGTTGATTTTAACATATTTTAACAGCATTCATTTTATATTTATTTTCAGACCACGGAATTGTTGAGTAGCCAATTTTGTTCCCCATGAAATTAATCTGAAACAACTTTTATTCAGTGCTTGTTCCTCTGTGAAGCCTAACTTTTTAATATTTATTGTTTGGTTTTTGTTCCATTGAATGTTTGCTCTCTTGTTATGGAATTTCCTTGAAGTTCAGAGCAGGCTTTTTTTGGTGTGCATTAGAATATGTAGTAGTAATTTTAAATGCCTTCAGGTATATTAGGTTACCTGCACAGTCTATCAAATGGACTTGTAAACTCATCACAGAATCACACAGTCAATCACTGATGCTAATTTTTAATGATCTTGGCATAACAAAGAAATTCTAGAAAAAGAAAATACGCTGGTGTCATATCAGTGTATTTAAGAACAGAGATAAATGAACTGACAAGAAGCATAGACTGATTACTTTGAAGTTGACCCTAGAAAAAATACTAGAAAAGTTGCTATAAGACTAATTTAATAATGACTTTTAATATTACAGGATATAGAGCACTCCTCAGTGTATAAGTTCTTTGAAGATGCAAATTGTTCAAGCCTTATTAGATAAACAGAAACGTATGGAGACCTGACCCTACACTGTACGGTTTAAACAGTTTTGCAGTTTCCATTACTAAATGGTCTTATGCTATTTGTAGGATTTAGTTTGTTCCTAATTATTCCTAAAAATTAAGTTCATTGTCATTAATCCTACAAACCATGGGATTTTCTTTGATGTCTTTAGCTTCCCTTATCAATTTTCTACACTTTATAATGTTTAATTTATATTGCTGTGTGTGTTAAGGTCTCTTTCTTTCCCGTTGTCACATGTTGCATTCTTATTTCTAATTAGTGCGTTTCCTTTGCCTTTGAACAAAGTTTTACTTTCACTCAAAGTCAGACTCATAGTTTCATAAACTCCTCTTAAAAAAATCCCAATGTTCATTCTTATTTTCCTGATTTTTTTCCCCTACCTATTAAATCTCATTCTAATTTCCCAGTTTTGAGAAATGAATTATTTTGGAGAGTCAACTCTATTTATTACTGGTTTGTCCTGTCCTCTGTCTGTATAGAGTGCAATCTAATAATAACAGTTGGTCCCTAGGCTACCACCAACTGCCAGCCCATAATTAATTCATCTTTATATTTTTCTTAAATTTGAAGAGAAGTTTACTGCTGGCTGCATATGTCTCCCAAATTGAAGTCTCCCATTAAAAAGATATTTTATTCTGTTTTTTTCATTATGGATAGTTGCTCAGGGAGTAACTCAGACTGTTTGATTCACTGATCTGTGACATCTCCTGCTTTCTCAAATACCTCAGCCAGGCTTTATAGGACAGCAGATATGCATATGCAGACATAATACATTTGCATAATCAATAGTCAGTTGAGATCCTGAATTTCTAAACTTTTGGTGATACCAGAGCAAACTGTTCTAAATGGAACAGAACCAATGACACTTATACCCTATATGCCTATACCTCCAAGACCATGGTCCCACCTCTCACGTGGCCCCATGGTAATATCTCCAGTTCCTCCCCAGGACACTAGCCTCCCACATATCAATCCCAGCTCTGTCCCAGTCAGTACCCGATCCTTGTTATTCTTCATCTTGTCTAGCTGCTCAGTGTTTGCTGAATTTGGCTTGATCTGAGCATATTTTCAATGGCTGGCTTCACAGCCGTGTAGAGGCAAGCTTGCTTTTCTTTTTCTCCTCTTGCTACCTCTTTGTAAAGAGAGAGATTTAATTTAGTTAAGGATTTCATAAGCTATTGGTGGAGTTGGGGACTAATGGGCAGGTGAGACATATGGGACTGCTGTGTGAACCTCATCTCCTTATGCACTTATAAGTAGGAAGAAAGCCACCATTATGTACCCATAATACCTTCTTTTATTCTTTCGCTCCTTCCCAAACAGGTTATAAGCAGAGACTTTAATACACTGTTCATGACAACTGCCCTCCTAAATTTCAGTTATATTGCAGTGCTGCAACTCAGTAAGAGCTGTTGGTACCTTACCTAGATTCCTTGTACTGATATTAAAAAATAATAATAAAAAAAAAGACTGGCTTTTTATATTGTCACACACTTTGTCTAAACTCTCGAGTTTGTTAACAGTGGAATAAAGTTCCATATGTCTTAAGTCTGTCTTTTTCACATCTTCTTCCTGTTGATTTTACTCTTGGTTTAACTACCTCTTGGCTGCTCCAAAAAGCCTCCTGGATAGAAGTTAGTTCTAGTTGAGATCAGTTATGATGCTCTTAAAACTGTATCCTATTTTATATATAAATGTAATCCTGCAGTGATAGAGCCCAGCTTTCCGTAAAAGCCAGATCTCAAACCCAACCTGTTGTTCACCTCCTGCACTTTCTACCTTCAGCCTGAGGCATGAGGGATCCTGAAGTGAAGTCTGGACAGCTACCGATGCGAATCAAGCCCAGCCTTTGAAAAAATGAGCTAGGGGAAGTTTCTGAGTAACCCTGGGGCAATAAAGCTTTCCTGTGTGAAATATAGGTGAAATCCTACAACCCTGATGACATTGGGTGAGTTTTCCTATGAGTTTCTGGCCCTGCTCTCAGACAAAAGGTGAAGTAACATGGAGAAAGTGAAAAGCTGTTAAAAACAAAAAGGCAGAAGGGGCTCAGATTTCAGGTTCATATCACAGCCATGTGCACTGTTACATTCGGAAGAACTCTGGAATAACTGTAAGTTGAATCAAAGTCGGTGTTAGCTGTCTGCTCCTTCACAGACCTATAGTCCAAATCATTTTATCCTTTGCTTCCTAGTGGAAGAAACCTTGTTTGGAGGTTCAGCAATTTTTTACATATGTTTTCTCTTTCAAACTCATCTCTTGGCTAATCTAAGTTCACTGGAAGTGGCCTGAGCAGTGAATTAGCCTGTAAATCATGTATTTACCTCACGCTGAGATCTAGTCATATGGTTTTGATAGCTGGTAGTTTGTATAACTGCAGCGAGTCCCTTCTTTCCATCTATTTCCCCCCCCCTTATTTACAATCACCAAATCATGGATGTAGGGACAAAATCTGGTGGAGTGGCTTGACTTGCATTACTGTAGATGTAGTCCAAAGTCTCCATTAATGCATTCTGAAGGAAGGATAAATAATGATGTGTGTATATGTTATTGTAAAAGGACCTCTTACATGCCACTGGCATTCAGCCACACCATTGTCAGATTTTGGCCTTTGATCTTAGAATTCTGAGGGCAAGCAAGTGTGGGAGATCTCCAGAGAATAATTTAGGATGCTTCAGTAAGTGGACGCTCAATGTGTCTCTGGGTGTAATACCTGTCCAAATCAGTATCCAATTAATTTTCCAGTGCAAAATTAATGGACTCAGTGATCTCTGTGACACTGGAAAACTTTATTTTATACAGGAAACAAACCCCCAAAGCCCTGGCTATTTATGCTGATATGGCAGACAATGTGTGTTTTTATTAATTTGGGGTATGTCTGTTTTATTATTCTGTTCTATGGTTTAAACACTGGGTACACATGAGACCTTTACTCAAGTCTGCAATACCTCAGACTCATAAAGCAGTTTCCAGCAGATCAGAGAATTTCTCCCGTTCTTTTTTTTTCCTCCTTTTCCTGTTGTCTTAGTTTCTGTGTAGGTGGGGGATTGGAAGCTAAACGCTGTGCTGTGTAGGCACAGCACAGTGGGGCTTTGATTTCGTTCAGATCTGAGCATGGCAATGATAAACAATAAATAATAACGTCAACCTATTTGACACCTCAGTTTTGGCCTGCTGTGCCTACTTTGTGCAATGGAACTCCCTAGCTGACAGCTCTCCTTTCTGCTGAAACAGCTCAGGAGTCAGGATCTGTTTTGTATGGGGTGACTACTCTGGGAATGAACTATGCCTTTCCAAGCAACAGAAGATGTCCTGCAACGTGGGACTTCTGAATGCTTTAAGTGTGCGGGCATAATCCATGTCTTCTCAGGCCAGCGTTAAATACAAAAAAATGCCTCAAACTCGGGACTATCCTTATGTTCAGAAACATCTCAAAACTGGAAAGAGCATAGCAGTGGTAACAAAAGGGGAAAAGTAAACCACAGGGACAAGCCCGGGGAGTTCCCAATATCTTTCACCCCGCTTATTAAAGATCTGCACTAAATCCTATTCACTGGTGTTTTGCTCTTTTACTTGGAGGCAGAGACTGCAGGCAAATTGTAATTTATTACCTCATTTTACTTGCCTTGTCTTTTCTTAAGATCCATGGAAAAGTCTGAGATGATTCCTACCTTCTCTGTTTTGAAAGCCTGTGGCCCTGAATTCTGCACCAGAGATTTTAGCAGTGATTATTCATTACAAATTTCTCCTTTAAATCCATCGACAATAAACAAATGGAACTTCTACCTACGGTTTCCCTCCTCCCTGCTTCTTTTTTTCCCCTTTCTTTTCTTTCCATAGAGCTGTCCCCATCTCTAAGTCTCGTGCTTCCTGAATTTTGCTGGTTTAATTCAGTCATTTTAATATCGTGAGCACTAAAGAGAATAGAAGCAGGAATCAGGTTTGTGCTGTTAGATTGATAAACAGATGCTAAGCCGATGTGACACAGATGCTACTGCTGAGCCAGGAAAAGCAGGTCAAGGTTATTAGGAGAAAGTGCAGTACTGTCTCATAGCTGTAAGCAAAAAGGCCCCGCGTGGAGCCAGCTTTTTCTCTCTCCCTCCCTCTCTCTCTTTCTCACTCTTGATTTTCTGGTGGTGCTGCATGTTTCAGGAACTTCTTTTTAAAAATTAATTGCTGTAAAAGCAGGAATCATCAAAGATTTTACATGTCTTTTGTATTGTATTTACAATGTAGCTTATAACCTTCACACAAACACATGATGTGAGTGGCTGGCTCCGCTGTTTTTTAGGGGCACTGAATTTCTCTTGTAGAACACAATAATACTGGGGCAGTAATTCTGTAATAACATCACTGATAAATATGAAGGCTCTGTGGCAATACTGGGTGAAATCCTTGAGCTTCTGCTAGGAAGGATCGCAGGATAAAAATAGAACAATGCATTTGAACTGTAAAAATAGATTTTGTTTGCAATAGGAACAACCATGAAGGGGAAAGGTGGAATTAGTCCAGGAACTGTAAAAATGGACTGGTTTTCATTCCTGTACACCTACTCTTCAGGTAGAACACTAAATATTGGGTTAGATGTGAAAATTCATTATAGGTTGCTGTGTGGTTCTGGACCGTATTATGGGTGGATGATTAGATGGGTGAGAAACTGGCTAGATCAGGCTGAAAATGCAGTGCTGAATAGTTCGTACTCTACCTGGAGCTCTATCCCAGGATCTTTATCTACAACCTGAAGAAGACACAACATATCGTCATCAAGTCTGTGGATGACACCAAACTGGGGAAAGCAGATATGCTAGAGGGCAGGGCTGCTCTACAGAGGGATTTAGACAAGCCAGAGAAACAGCCCCACAGGAATCTCATACCATCCAGCAAGGGCAAATCTTAAAGTCTTCTACATGATATGAATTAACTCTCTGCATCCATGCAGGCTGTGGTCTGACTAGCCGGGGAGCTGCTCCGCTGAGAAGGACCTGTTGGTCCTAGCAGGTCAGGTTCTTTATGGAGATACATGGATGGGAGGATGAGAAATGGTGATCATAAACTGGGCTGAATGCTGCCTTGGTTAATGGGTGTCTCTCCCAGCTGCTGACATGAAGTTCCTATGTACTGCGTAGGAATTACTAGTTGAAGTAATTGTTAACTTATGAGGGGGTTTTTTTTGCTTTAAATCTTTGTTTTGTTTTATATGTTTTATGTATATATTACAAGTTTTATATGGTATACGTGTACATAAGAAATAAAAGTAGATGTCAAATGTAAGTATGATATCTGTCTATCTATCTACCCTGTATGTATCCACATCCATGTTATTGATTGTAATGCAATGTTTATATTATCAATCCTGTCAGAATAGAAAATTCCTGGAATAATATGTGCCTCTGTGCCCATTTTTCTGGAAACATGATGTGGTTACATTTGGCAAGAAAAGCAGCTACACAATAGAATGAGCAGGGATCGTTATAGACATCTGTATCATTTCAGCAACAAATTTGTCCCAGACATTATTCATAAATTCAAAAGCTTTAACCTGGAAGAGTCCATTAGATAATTCAGTTTCTCATCCTGCATACTACAGGCCATTGCATTTCATCCACTATTCCCTGTGTCAAGACCAGTAATTTGCGTTTGGCTAAAGTAGTTCACATTGAGAGACAATTGGACCTAATCTGAAGATATCAAAAACTGGAGACTCCATCAGTCATCCTGGTTGTTTATTTCAGTGCTCAAAAGTCATGACTGCTTTTTGATTTCAATTTGTCTGTCTTTAACTTACAGTCAGTCTTGTTATGTCTTTCTCTGTTGGCTCAGTTGTCTCACACTTTGATTCGTTTTCTCTGGGCCTCAAAATATATAAAAGTGTGTGTGTGCTATTTTTTTTTTCCTCTGCGGTCCTCTTAATTCTTCACATTTTTTCCAATTCTTGTACACCAGAAAAGGATGTGATTCTTCAGTATGGATGTGGATGCTGGAGAGCAGGACTGACACTGAGAAGGGATTAAGATAGAGGGATGATCTGGCAACAACCTCAAGAAATTCAACAAAGGCAAACTCAAAAGTCTGCACCCGGGACAGAGAGATTTCATGAAATTTCATGGGCTGGGAATTTAATGGCTGGGTAACAGTTCGGTGGAAGAGGGTGCTTGATGGATGACAAGCTAAAGATGAGTAAGCACTGCACCCTCGCAGTGATGGAGGCCAACTTCATACTGGGTACATTAACAAAAATGTAGCAGCAGATTGAATGAAGTGATTATTCCTCTCTGTCTGGCTTACGGGAAGCCCTATATTGTGAAACTGGAGTGTGTCCAGTGGAGGTCTTTAAGGTAGTTGGAGGCTAAAGCACATTTTGTGCAGGGCTGAAGGGACTAGGTCTGTTCCACCTTGAGAAGAGAAGGGTAAGGAGCAATCTAATTGCTGTCTTCAGCTACCTCATGGGAGTTTACAGAGATGACAGAGCTAGACTCTCATCTGAAATGCCCAAAGACAAGACAAGACTAAAGTTACAAGAAATGAAATTATAATTAGATATTAAAAAAAAAAAGAAAAAGAGAGAGAATTATCAGACACTGGAACTTGGGCCCATAGGGGTCATGGAATCTTCATCCTTAGAGATACTCCAAATCAAACTGGACAAGACCTTGAGCAACCTGATATAATGTTGTAGTTCACCCTGCTTTGAGTAGGAGGTTGAACTACAGCCCTCCAGAGATCCGTTCCAAACTAAATTGTTCAATTATTTTGTTTTCATGTTTTTAACTTTCTTTTTCAATATGGTTGTTTGAAAAAAAGTAGAATAAAACTTAAGACCCAACTGTGACTCTCCCTCCTCTGAATAGGGGAGCCACCCCCCCTTTCTATGAGCTACATCTGAAAAAGGAAGTTAACAAGGTTATCATATCTATGGCTGTGTCACTTTTTCAGGGATTTTTTTCTTAGTAGAATTTGCTGGAAATTGGAAAAAAAAAAGCTAATAATTTAGACTATTAGTCAAAAGCAGGATGAAAATCAACTTATTTTGACTGAGAAACATTGTTGTAGTGCCTCATGGGATTTTGGATGCCTTTGTGATCTGTATGACCTGTGGTACACAGGGTCTTCTCTCGAAATAAGGGGCAGTGGGTATGTCCTGGGGTCTTACATCTTATAGCACCATGAGAGATTCAATGTTACTGGGGAATCCAAACCACGCTGGAGGAAGGTATAAAAAACTGAAGCTGCAACCCCCAGCATGGCCCCACAGGCATTTTCTGAGTCAAACTATTGTGGGAGGGGTTTTTTTGCTACAACATATGCTTTTTTTTTAAAAAAAAGACCCCTAACTTTTTGCATGCTTTTATTTTTTGGATTGGGATTTTCAGTCAGCCCATCGTTTAAGAGTCTGATCTATTCAGTTTGTTAGAGGTTAATTTATTACACCCAATCCATCTGCTGAGTCCTTTTTGGTATGTCTGACACACAGACTTGTTCATTAGTACTTCAAACACAGTAAATGTTCACCACTAAGATCTAACTCAGTTTTGCTGACAGTCAAGACCATCATCAGACTAAAATCAGTAGGATTTGCAGGGACCTGTTGGTTCAGAGGGATACATCTGCAGTAAGGCCATAAAATTCCCAGTTCTTATGTTAGCCAACAGGTTTTACAAACTTAAAGTGGCTAGATTTGAATTCAGAAGTCGGAACAGGGGAGGACTTTTTGCAAAAATAGAGCACAAAAGCATAATAAGCACAAACTTCCACATCTTCTGTCCATCCCCTAATAGAGATTTCCAGTACTTTTCTTTTGAGAAGTGAGGCTTGCAGTTTTTCCAACCTGCTTTTTCAAGTCTCCTCTATTATATTGTTGCTGTTCTATGTGATAGTTAACTGGTTTGAGTTAATTGTTAATCAAGCCCAGAATATTCTCTTCTATACAAAGTCCTTTAATGAAGGTGGAAGAAAAAGAGAGAGACAAAGAGAGAAAGAAAGAGAAAGAGAAAAAGACGAATTCAAGAAAGAAAGGAGAAAAAGAAGAGAAACAACTTGTTAATTGCCTTTATTATGAACAAAAATCTAAAGAGGATTTGAATTTTAATGACTGCAATAGGCTCAAAGAGAACCCTGTAAGAACAAAATATGACTTTTCAGCCACTTCTTTCTTTCACCTCTTAAAAGAGAAGTGTATCATGGATCCACAACATAAACCTGCCCCCTCTGTGTGGATTTGAGGCTTTAACTCTTGCACCAGCATGTTTCCAAGGACACTCACTGGTTTCTCAGCTGAGCCATTTAACCAACAAATTATCAAACCAGTTAGATGAAAACACAATAATAGTTAATCAGCTTTTACAAGCTCACACATTGAACTCCAACTGTAAAAACACTTCATTAGTAGCTTCTCATTTGTGTGGCTTTTCTCCACATCTCCTGTGTTCCACTTCGAATATTTCTACGAGATACAAGCCAGTCAATAAATGCTTGAACTCCTCCGTTTCTTTACTGAGGGACCCCTCTAGAGCCTATTAACACCCATTTTATGGAAAACAGAGCAGGTAGCTACCTCCACCATGTGTTGGCACTCTCTAAAAGGCTGTTAATGCTTTGTGTTTCAGGGCATAACAAACTAAGGCATTCCCAGGGAAAAAAAAAAAAAAAGCCCAGTGGGTAAAAAGTAAATATGCTAAGATAACTGTCCCACCGAAGAGGGCTGAAGAGGAAACTGGAACATCTGGGAGAGCCATTTTGCCAGTACACCCACAAAAATAAGTGTTTTCTAGCATTGTGTTTTTGTTGGTGTAGCTTATATCATCCCTGCAAGGAGAGGAATTGTACCAAACTCCCAAGGTCTTTCCTGCCTCTGTAAGTATGTTTATACTAGAACTTTTACCAGATTTCTTAGTCGTAAGGAAGCACATGATTAGTCTAATTTTAAGGGAGTATGTTCTGCTCATCAGTATGTTTGCCTCCTTTTCTTCCTCCCTCAAATAATTTTTAAACACATTGGCCGATTTTAACCACATTTGACTGAGAGGGTAGATGTCTCAAAGACATGATGTTCTAACAAGTTTTGTGGAAGCTGGCAGCTGGGGAAATGAAAGATAACCAACAGTGCCCTCAACATGGGAAAGAGAGTTTAGATCACTTCTTTGCTTACTCCAAGGAGGTAGCAGACTGCTGGCCAATCAGCACATGCAACAGCTTGCCCAAACACATAGAAGTAGGAGAAAGTAGATCATGTACAGGAGGGTGAGTGAATGGGAAAAACAAAGTGAGGGTAAACAAAGACAGAAACTGTTGTTCTGGAAATCAAGCTTAATTCCTGGACCTAGAAGATGTTTTACTTGTAAACAGCTGTTATTTTGATAGCAAAACATTTCAATATAAAGACTAGGACTGAGTTTCCACATTTGAAGTGCCTTGCAAAGAATAACTGGAGTTACTGGAGTTATATAAGATCAGGTCTGCAGCTTGCAGAAATAAAATATAAGCTTCCTAGGGTGAAATGCATGTGCCCTAAGTTAAATGTCTGCAAGCTAGCTGCTTAAACCTGAATCTGCCACCCTCTGGCTCCATTTATAGTCAGTGAAGAGCAACAAACTCCTCTTAAGGTGATTCATGTATCCTAAGATAAACAGAATGAATCTGCCTCAGAAGGCTTCCCTCCATTGACTCTGATGGGAGCCTAGGGTAACTAGCTTAGATTAGGTGTCTAACTTCTACCTGTCTAAAGCTAAGAGATGCAAATCTTACCCCTGATGACATAAATGGGTTTTGGATCACTCCTTAAGTCAACTTCTGGTGCAACAAAACTGAGTTCAAACAAACTGGGAGAAAATGGTTCCAATTTACTGCATAGGAGAAAGGGACTGTTAATTTCTTTCCTCAGAACTACATATTGTGCGATGTTTTACTTACTGAAGGAAATAGAAACTTGTCAAGAACTTATAGAATCATAGAATCATAGAATCATTTCGGTTGGAAAAGACCTTCAAGATCATCGAGTCCAACCATTAACCATGCCCCCTAAATAAGGCAGCAGAATTACACTTCTGTCAAACTGGCTTTTGGGTTTGCCTTTAATTTCTATGCCTTTGTGATCAGTGTTTAGAAAGAAACGATTCTCTTCTTTCTCTGTTCAAAATATTCATTTGAATTCCAAAGATAATTTTAGCCTAAGTGCAGTTATCTCCCCTTTGCACCTTTTTTCACAAGAACCTGAATCCTTGAGTATTTATTGGGACAAACAGTAAAAATAAATTTCAACATGCAGTGGTCTAATACTCAGGGCTGGTGAATTTTGAAATGTTCTAGCTCATTGCAAAATCTACCATTTGGGAGCTGTTGGTTACGTACATAAATTATTCAGGCAGGAAATAGAAACAACACTGCACAATATATAATGAGCTGCAATCACAGAGTATTTGAATGATACTTTTGCTGGTGATACTTTCAGTTTATGTTAAGGATGCCAGCTAAATTTTGTTAAAAGAGTGCTTTTCAGATGTTGATAGGTAAGTGATTTGCTAACACAGGAGAGGCTAGGAGGTTTTAAAAAAAAAAAAAAAAAAAGTGGTACCCATCCTGGGTTTACAGGAGCAAGGAAACCTGTTGTTCATTACAAAGTATGTGTCCTAGACCATTCACAGAAAGGAGTCCAAACTAAAAGAGTTTTTATTCTTCCAATTTTTTGTAGTAGTTGTTTGGAACATCAACCCAATGTGAACTGGCAAACCAAATAATTCCCTCCTGATAGTCTGTTATGTAGTATTAACCAAGGAGAAGTTAAGAGTCTAACCTAAGCTATTTGCTTAGGTGTGCTCAAAATCAGGAGAAAGATCATCTAGCTATCATGAGTAGTTCTTTTAGGATGGGGTAAATAAGATTTCTGGAGGTACTGATCTGAATCCATTGGCCTAGGCATTGCTTTTTGATAGCAAAAATAAAAACGGAATTAATTCCACCCTGAAAATGAGCTCCCGTAACCTGTCCTTCTACTACCAAAGGTATTTTTCTAAAAACAGTTCCACTGATTTCATTAACTACCTCTGAAATGACTTAGTTCAAGCTCAAGAACTGATCTGGCCTATCATTGTTCAGGGTGTTTAAATGTTAGCATACTCCCTGGAGAGGTTTTGAGCCAAGTCTAGAGAAGAGAAGGCTCAGGGGCATCTTATCAGTGTGTATTAACCCCTGGCAGGAGGGTGCGAAGAGGACAGAGCCAGGCTTTTTTCAGTGGTGCCCAGTGCCAGAATCAGTGGCCATGGGCATGCACTGAAACGCAGGAGGTTCCCTCTGAATATCAGGAAACACTTTTTTACTGTGAGAGTGACCGAGCACTGGCACAGGTTTTCCAGAAAAGTGGTGGATGTCCCATCACTGGAAATGTTCAAGGTCAGGTTGGACAGGGCTTTGAGCAATCTCTAGGATTCTATGAAATAGATATTCAATATATCAAAGACAGTTTTTCAGTAAAGGACCTATTCAAAACTAAATGTAACCAAACAACCTGGTCTGTAAAAGGCAGAATCTGAATCAGGTCATTAAAACTAAAATGGGTGACCATTAATTAGATACAAATTTTCTACAAAATACATCTAAGTGGCTTTCTCCCATCTACTACAAGCCCTATACATTCCAGTCCAGCGCAGCTTTCTGGTTGGGTATGGTGCTGGCTGCTCACATTCCTTCCCTCTTTGGTGAAGTCACCTTAGAAGATGGATAAACTACTCTTACTGCAGACAAGCTGGAGATAGATGACTTTGAATTTGTAAATGGCTTCTCTGAAATGAATGTGCGCAAACAAGAGCTATCCGGGCATAACAAGGAGGGATTCTCTGAAGACAGGGAACAAGATGGATAAGTATACGTCTTAATGTTTAAGTCAATAAGACTTTAGAATTTGTATTATAGCCTATGTAAAACAAATCGGTTAATTCATCTGTTTGCTTTGTTTACATTTCCTGTTTTTAATAGGCATTGGTTTGATTAAGATTACAGTCATAAGGACATTCTAAAGAAACATCCCTAAAGAGAAGCAAACTTAAGAAAACAAAGCATAAAATATTCCTGTCACTTCCTGTCATTGGTTTACTATGTGAGAACTCTCTGAAGAGTTATTCTGAGATGTTCAGGGGTTCTCATGGGTTAGTTTTGGGAAATGTAGGGATGATCTAAGATGCTACCACTCTGGGTCTCCATCCTGCTCCCCTGTCAGATGTAATCACCTTTGTAGCTGAGTTGGTAGAGTATGTGTCCAGCTGACTCAACTGCTTCAGTTTGCAGTCTGGAGTATTAGTTGCTAATGAAGAAAGGTTTCAAAGGTACCTGACTGAACTTCGGTGGATAAGTACAGTCATATCTTCTGCTCTGCTGATTCTGACAGCAGGACTACCAACCTCTGGTAACGAGATGGTAATAAAAAACTGGGAGATGGCAACAACTTATTATAGCTGTTTGCTCAATTAACGTGACTAGAGCCCTCAACATATGAATTTAAATCCCTGTGTGGACTGGAATGGCTATAATTCAATTTGGTTTAATTTACTTTGAAAGTTAATTCAACTAAATTGAATTAAGCCTCTTTAATTTTGAACAAGGGTGTCCACATAGGAGTTTAAAGTAGTTTAATTAATCCACTTAAAAAAGCTAATTCAGATTAATTTTGGTGAGCATTGTTATGTGGATAGGCCTGTAGGTTCAGTTAAGTAACATCAATTAAGGTGTTTGCTTCCAAGAAACATTCCTCCTAAGCAAAGGTGGGTGAACACAGCTTGGATAAGCCGCAAGATGGAGCAGAAATGGAGACGTAATGTGTGAGGAGTAAAAATTTCTCACTGAGAGGAGTTGACACCATGCTACTTTAGATTGGACCAGCTGGCTGGGAGCAGAAAGAAGAAAAAACTACTTCAGTGCAAGAGTCATCATTATGAGTTCTTCCATGAGAACTAATAAGGGCTCAGGGAAGAAAGACCTGAAACACATCTCAGAAATACTCTGCTTTCCAGGAATTTTTAGTGACAATACATTTGACCTGCGAACCCAACTCAGGAATTTAAAAACACCCCTGCCTACAGCATAGTTCCCCAAACAAGGGTACAAATAAGCATATCCTATAAACCCCCCCTTCCTCAACCCCCCCCAGTATTGCATGTTTTATGGCACACTCTTGGGCACCAACTCAATCCAACTGCAACAGGTGGAGGTGTGCATCCCTGTGCTATTATATTATCAATGTTGACTTTACACCAGGAGCTCAGAAGTATGGCTGTGGATTAGCAAGAAGAATTTCTGCTCTTCTCCATCACTCGTCCTCCTTCTTTATTACATTTCTCAGTGGAGCTGCAACCGCATGCCCCTGCAGGGAGAGAAAGGCACACATACAAGATGTTTTTCACTGAGTACTTTAAAGGTCCCTTTAGGCTTCACAGGTGGAGGTTTTTTACATTTCCTCCCCTCTGGGTGTGTGAACACTGGGCCAAACTCAGAAGTGTGACGTGGGAAGCTGCAACGGCAGATAGGTCAGTCAATGAATGGAAAACGGTGTAAAGGATTGCAGCTCGGTGGAATTTAGTGTTAATCTCAGCACTGAAGGGTCTGGAGTCGATGCCACCAGTCTGAGGGAGTGCAACACCTTTTCCAGCTAACTCAGCATGCAAGCTTCACGGGACTGCCTTTCACTTACTTAACACTTTCACAAATGATTAATTTAACCACCGTATGCATCATAGCCGATCTCTTGTCCTTTCTATGTCTCTGTATGTGTAATCTGCTTATAGACATATGCACATTCACATGCACATTTACTTTAAGCAAAATTACTTTTCTTCATCTTTTCCCTGTCTTACAGTCAAACCCTGGTGATCCTCCCGCGCATGCAAATAAGCTGCATTTCTGGTTTAGCTATAAACTTTGCTGTATAGCTGAGGTCTGTTTGATGTTCTTTAAGCGGTGGAATTGAAAGAACATTTCACTGCTAACTGGAAAAGCTACTAGTTTATTAAATTCTTGATTTGAAATCGTGCTGTCAAAGAATACACAGTCAGCTGATGCTGTGAAAGGATTGCATTGTCAATTCTTGCTGAGCCTTAAAACTGGCATGAAGCATAAAGTAAAGTGACATTAAATGAACTGACAATCTGAGGTTTCGAGTGTAAACCTCCAGGAAATAATAACTTGGCTTTTCAATGTAAAAAAGATAGCTTATGGTTAAAAATAAAATTTAAAAAATAATAAATTGTTATAAAGCAAAACCCAGAACAGCTTTTTAGAGGATCTTTTCCTTCCCTTCCCCCTCTTTTCAATTTAGTGTTAGCAAAACAGAGGTGACAGAAAAGATTTATGAGAAACATTTTTAAAGGTGGGTTCACCGTGTGTGTAGAGCAGACAGTGTCTGAAGGGCCTGTAGCATTTGCACTTTATAGAAAATGACAAAAAGTGACTATTGCTACAACAACCGGCACAGCAGAGGTTGAAATTGATTACACTAAGGGAAATATGTAAGAGTGGTATGTGATAGGCAGCTGCTGGGTTTTGAGGTCCAGATCTGAAAAGTTCAGAGGTGAATTAGAAACTTGAATGATTTTATTGTGGGTTAAATTTAATGAATTTGAGCCGGAACAGGTAATTTTGTGAGTTACACACAAGCTGGAGAGCAAGATGAGAAAACGTGACCGCCACACAGAAGGAAAATGGAAATCTTGCTATTGAACAAGCTTCATGCTCATCATGGGGATCCAGGCTATGGATTTCCCTTTTTACGGGGACCAAACAGAGGAACTGTGGATCTGAAGGGACCTGAAGAGATCAGCAAGCCCCGGTGGCTTAAATAGGGAAGAGAGAAATTAAACATGTTTGTTCTGAATTTAGCTCTGTTGCTGATCTGGCTGTGGATCTTGTTCAAATAAAACAGTCCCGAGAGGACCATGAACCTGGAATACCTAGGAGTTAATGGGTACACCAGAAAAACATGACCCCTTAGAGTCTCTGGCACTGACCACACAGAAATGTGCATTGGTTTTGATATCAAAACTGATAAACCCTTGTGCATGTACATCTAAATGAACTCAGTTATTTCACTTGAAGCATAGATTATTTTGATTTAGCTTTCCAAGGTGTACATGGGACATCAGTCCAAAGAAGTACCAGTAGTGATTACCCTACTTTGCAGGAAAACATGAAAAAGTAATTCAGTAATGGTAATTGAGTGCTGAGCCCAACACTGTGGTCATGTCACTGCATGGGAAGCAGACTGGGAGTGTGAGGGTCTCAAAGATTTCTCATGCAACCTTTTGAGTTTTCTTTCATGGCTCATCATATACTTAACCGGAGGGAGGTAGAGAGGAGTACTTTGGTCTCTGTGAACTGCTTGTCCACCTTATTTTGAAGGAGTTTCCTTTTGCAGACAAACCTGTAATCTTCGATAAACCCAACTTGTGCCAAAATAACTGTCTGTGTATTAGCTTAAACTCATACATGAACTAAAACTGTTCAAATATATGTAATTCTTCTTTTCAGGAGATTTGGCAGCATGCTCAGTCAGCTCCAGCCTGGGACTCCATTTCTAATCTGGTATATTGGGTTTATGTGGTGAGGTTTTTGTGGCAGGGCTGGGTGACAGAGACACTGCAGGGGTGGCTTCTGTTAGAAAACACCAGGAGGTCTCCCAATGTCAGAGAGAGCCAGTTCCAGCTGGCTCCAAGACGGACCCACCACCGCCCAAACCTGAGCCGATCAGTCACATTAGCAGCGCCTCTGTGATAACATATTTAAGGATAAAAAAATATGCTGTGCAACAGCTGTGAGACAGGAGTGAGAAAACGTGAGAGAAATAGCTCTGCAGACCTCCCGGGTCAGTGAAGAAGGAGGGGAGGAGATGCTCCAGGCGCTGGAGCAGAGATTCCCCTGCAGCCCGTGGTGGGGAAGACCATGGTGAGGCAGGCTGTCCCCCTGCAGCCCAGGGAGGTCCACGGTGGAGCAGGTGGATGTGCCCTGAAAGAAGCTGCAGCCCATGAAAAGCCCACACCGGAGCAGACTCCTGGCAGGACCTGTGGCCTGTGGAGAGGAGCCCACGCAGGAGCGGGTTTGCTGGCAGGAGCTGCGGCTGTGGGAGACCCACACCAGAGCAGTCTTTTCCTGAAGGACTGCAGCCCATGGAAAAGGACCCTGGAGCAGTTCTTGAGAACTGCAGTCTGTGGGACGGATAAGTTTGTAAAGGACTGTATCCCATGGGAGGGACCCCATGCTGGAGCAGAGGTAAAATGTGAGGAAGAAGGAGTAGTAGAGACAAAACATCATGAACTGACTGCAACCCCCATTCCCCATCTCCCTGTGCTGCATGTGGAGGAGGTAGAAGAATCAGGAGTGAAGTTAAGCCTGGGAAGAAGGGAGGGGTGGGAGGAAGGTGCTTTTCTTTTTGCTAGTTCTACTGTGTAATTAATTGGCAATAAATTAAATTAACCTTTCTGAAGTCATCTGTTTTGCCCATGAAGGTGATTGGTGAGTGTTCTTCCTGTCTTCCTCTTGACCCATACGCTTTTCTATCTTATTTTCTCCCTTGTCCTGTTGATGGAGGGGGAGTGATAGAGCAGCGTGGTGGGCACCTGGAAGCCATCCGAGGTCAAGCCTCCTGGCCTGTTACTTATTTGCTGAGTATCCTTGGGCATCTAATGTTTCCTTAGCTCCCCTTTTCCCATGCTTGATTAGTTCTACTTTTGTAAAGTGGAGAGAAGGCACTGGTTATTTCGATATAAAGCTTTCAGATGAAATGCCAAAAAAAATTCCATAGGAGCTAGATGCTATTATTATTCTGAACAAGATGTAAGTTTGACTCTTCTTTTTTTGCAGTAGCTTCTCCTAAATATGAATGCAAGTCCTTTTCAATTTAAGGTCAAATTGTCAGGAAATATAGAAAAGGTGCCAGTTACCTCCTCCAGAAAACACATCTCCTGCCCACTAGCATTTTTAGTTTGTAATGAAGGTCCTTTTGTTCTTGAAAATGTCCTTCAAGATTGTCAAGTTCTTTTAGAACAAAGAAACACATGCCTGAAACAGGCTGTGGTGTTGTCTCAGAGGCAGCAGGACAGGCCGTGCTTAGGCATTCAGAATATTTGGCTCACTTTCAGCTTTGTAAAATTCACTTTCCATACATTTTTTGTCAAGAGCCAACTCATTCTCTACAATATTCAAAGATAAAAGAATGGTTCTGTGTGAATATGGCAAGAGCCTGTCTGAGAGCTGTAGCACTGTAATCAGGAGAGAAGAAAATATCACCAGTTTCATGTGAGCTGGAGAAAACTCTGGCAGGTAGGAAGGTATCTCTGAGCGGCCAAAGATCCCTAATGGCATTTCATTAAATGGCCTTCATAAATCCACAGTGACCATGAATAAGAACTATCTCTTCTTGTACTGTGTTCTACAGAATAAGACCTGGACATAAGTTCACAATGAATTGTACTGGCCCAAGTGTACACATAGGAACAAAGAGGGCATAGATTTATGTATTTATCATTACTATTCTTCTAACACTGATGATTCCACCAGCCTGGTGCTTCACTGCACAAACCTTGCACAAATGCACAGAATGATATAGCACAGAAATGATATTCATTTATTTTTAGAGTCCAAGAATCTGATCTAATCAGCCAAACCTCCCAAAATAGTCATTGGAGAAAGTTATATCTAGACAGTGACTCAATGGCACACCCAAAAATTCTGTCTCGGGGTGAAATGTATAATTTTCTGGAGGTGTCTGTTTCTCTCCACCGACTGTGAAGGGGGCTGAGGCTGAAAAGCTCATACTTTGACACAGAAGCTTAAACACGAATAAGTCTACATCCAGGATTCTAGATATGCACTAGGTGTTTAAGCTCCCAATATGGTCAATGGAGATTTACTGCAAGTTTTAATTATCAGAGCATCCACCATGTTAGGTGCTGAAAAGCTTCAGCGGCTTGGCCGCTCTCTCTCCAAAAGAGCATGTGCCTTTCATAGGATAGTGTCATATCTGCCAGATATTCCAGATTCCTCAGAGCATCTCAGGTGGCACTTGATGGCAAAGTCTGGGCAGCTGAATCTTCCCAGTCAATAAAGTCAGTGCTTCATTCAGTTATCTACACATGAAGAGGTGGTGCTTCTGCAATGCCTTAGAGTATCCTAAACTGCTGCCAGCTCAGTCCAGCATGGGTCTCTCATACAACCATCTGTCAGCCCACTGTAAGTATTTCAGATAGCAGAGGACATCTCAGATGACACTGGGTGGCTGAAGGTTGGGCAAGTGAATCAAGACCGAAATATCACACATAATGTTGAGGCGAACTGTGCTAATGGGACAGGGCATGAACTATTGGTCTACGTTGCCCCAAGAACAGATGATTATCAGCTACCCTTAATGTAGATTGATAATGAGAAGAAAGTTCCTAACCATTTGGGAAAAACAGATTCTGGAACTTCTGGGAGGAAAAGTATGAGGAAAAAATCTCACTCTTTCTGTAATGGAACTTGGCAAGTTGATGAAAGGGACATGACATGGATCTGATAGACCTGGCCCTTCTTTCTGTTTTTGTACTCCTGTGAAGTGCTGGAGGTAAGTGGGTGAATCAGAGATTTGGGATTTCCTGCACTGTGAAGGCTGTCTTCTGTTTCTAATGCGGCATAAAGTTCTTCCAGGCTCAGCACCTCTTGGGATTGAGAATCAGGGTTTCAGTTTGGCTTTGGGACACTCCACAGAGAGTTACCCAGGTGGAGAGGTGACTTGTTAAAGGTATGGTAAATGGCCTGTGGCAAAGCCATAAGTTATATGGTAATCCCTTGTGTCCCAGTCAGAGTATAATTCTTGTTTGAATAAGTTATATCTAGGTTTAACCAGGCTTGAGTTACACTATTAAAGACACCCAACTTAGTCTTCATTTGAACTTCCCATTTATCATGTAGGTCAAAGACTGCCCGTTATTGTTTGACCACGTCACTGAAAGCGTTCAAGCTGAGAAATCCAATGTGAACTTGAGTTCCCTGTATAACTGGATTTTGAGTTGTACATTGTCTTGTCTGTATGCCTCAGAAGTGCTCATGTGAAACCTTTTCTCGGAATAGATGGACCTCGTAATTTCAAAACTTACTCTATATTTGGATCTAACCTTAGATGAAAAGATAGATGTTATTTTTCATTATATCTTGCTCATTTCATTCCTTATAACAATTCTGCTTCTGAACTTTAAGTACCTGAGCTCTCAAGCATCTTAAATACACTTTTATTTTGCATTAGCTCTAGATTTAGATTAAACTACATGAAGAAGAAAAGAAGTGATTTCTGGCAAGATAAGTGGAATTAGGTCAATTTACATTAGATGAGAACCTTCTGCCTCTCCTTAATTGCTCTTTTCTCCCTAGTTATATATAGAAGGTTTCCATAAAGACAGTTATCAGTTTTAAAGTAAAAAAAAAAAAAAAGGAAAAAAAAGGAAAAATCTGACTGTAGTTAGCTGTGCCTGAACTCCTGTCTTGTTTTAATCTTTAAGTCACAGATAAAAGAAAACGGTAGTTAGGGTGTGTTTCTAGAACTCAGCTTGTAGGGAGGAAAGCTACATTTAACATGTTGTTCTTATTTAATTCAGCTAACTTTTCCACTCTGACTTCAAAATGAGTTGGCTTGATGGATGGAGAAGGAGAATAATATATTGCTTACCTACTGCTCTGAAACAGAAGCACTGATAAACTTGGCAGTTGTTCTGAAAGGAATTGTGATTAATACTTCGGGCTAGAGGATAAAGCAATGGATAATTTCACAGAATTCAATAGCTGAAGGAAAATTATAGTTAGCCAGAGACAAACACACTCTCACTAGTATTTCTGTTTGTGTAACATAATGTGGTCCCATGAATTGATACATAAAGGCATACATATGCATAGAAAAGCAAGCATTAATTATGAAGCTGATTTATTTATATTTTACTGTTCTCTGGTGTTCAGAAAATTGTCTTCAAAATATTGCACTTCTTCCATGAATCCAGTGATAGCTAACAATCATTTTTCTGCAATAACAGAAGAACTTTTGTTTTGATTTACATGGATTAATTTCTAGTATGAATTTAAGTCTGTCCTCTTCCCTACCTCAGGTAGGTTTCTCAGTTTACAGCATTTCTGGTTTCTAAATGGACAATTGTTTTTCAAAAGTCATATTGCTGGTGTGAATGGTCATGTCTCTGAAATCAAAATAGACAGTCTATCTGATGTTCATATTTAAGGTTTCCTTTTAATATATCCACCCAACAGAATACAGAGTCAAAACAACAAAAAAAGCCTCCAAAATATGATCTTCAGGGTCAAACTAACTCATTTATCACGTATAATCACAAAATTATTTTGATCGGAAACGGTCTCTGCAGGTCAGGTACCCCAACGTGCTCAAAGCAGGGCTTATTAAATCAGGTTGCTCACATGATCATCTGGACAATAAAATGTACTTTTGTACATATGCAAAATTAATATGATTTTACCACAACAGAGTGTTCGATAGATAGGAATTAATGATCTAAACACCTAACTTAAATACATGTCTAGAGTACTGCAAAATAATTATGAGTCTAGTCTAAACTAATCACCTTAGCCATCTGTGTTGTCAGTAGGGAAAGATAGGCACCAGCAGAGGAGGGTTTATCTCAAGTGAAACATCTAAAATACCATCAGAATTGGAAATGTCTGGCAAACGAAGGTCGCAACCCAGACTCCTGATAGCCTTGTGTCTCAAAGGAAGAAAGACTCAGCAATACCAGTTTTGAGCCAGACTCTGATACTCCTGAGAAGCACAGAGCTCTGCCTGCGTAGAGCATCCCTGAGCTTTCTGGAAATGGGTCTTTTAGTGGTGACATACTAAAGAAACACCCTACTGAGCAATGTGCAAATAAGGCTTTAGCTGTATTTTCACCAACAGAAATTTATGCTTTGCATATGGTCTTTCCTTTCTTCAGAAAACAGATGGAGAGCGACACGATGTTAAAAAAGTGAGTTTATGCCCTAACATAACATCTACAGATACTAAATACTTGTCTTTACATGTACATATCTTAAATCTTACTTAAGGCAAATTTTAAGATCTTTATTTAAAGGTGAAAGACAAAAAAAAAGGTAGCTTGCATGAACCATGTTAGCTATTAACTGCTATACTCATTTATTAGTATGTTTATAACATAGCATTAATATATTTATTTATAATTTATTTATACTTATATTTATAATTTATTGATAAATGTATTTACAAATTTATTTGTTTATTTATAGTTGCTATATATCTAATGCAGTAGGATCTGGAAAACCAGATTCATAAAAGTACAGTTGCTGGTTGCTAGCTGCTAGTACAGACTTTAAAGTCTGTACCTCAAAGTCTGCAATTTAATCATAGTCAAGACAAAACTCTGTAGTTACCTTTCCCAAAATGTTTGAAATTAAATGGGAATTTTAAAATTATTTTTTCTAAATGTTGTGAAAAATGTCATCAGAAGAACTTATGGGGAAAACAAAATTAAATAATTTAACTACTGATGAAAATTCTCCTTACTCCTGGTGTGCAGTTAGCTCAAATATCACATCAGAATTATTTAGAAAAACTATTACAGTGCATTAGATACTTGATATTTTTACTAAATACAAGAAGAAAGAGAAATGGGATTTCACTTGTAGATTAGGCCACTTCATCAAACATTCAGCTGCTCCATTATGTTTCCTAAATGTAGGTGTCAAATGCTATCTGAGATGTCCTCAGGTATGCTACTGTCCTCCTAATGGGTTAAAAAGCATATGTCCCTCAGAGGTCCTGTGCCATGTCACCTATTGCTGTGTAGAAGATGCGGATGCCCTAGGGGATCTTAAATTGCTCTAAGTACCAAAGTTTAGGCAGCTGAACCAAGTTGCCCACTTCAGTAGGAGTTAAACTGTAGTAGATCTCCGCTGAGTACCACTCCATTGAGTAGATCTCATAGACTGATTCAGTTTCTCCTGAGTGGGTTGGGACAGATGTACTATTAAATATGTCTGTCCAAAAGTTGGAGGCCCACAAGCTATGGTAGATCCAAAAGATATATCTGTCAGCTCTCCAGGTCCCAGAATTCCCAGCATAAACGAGAATGGAAGTAGAGTTTCCTCAGAGTTCTGCTCCGGATTTTATGAAAGCCTATAAAATCTGAGATGTTTCAAATCTGAGCTCAATGAAGTGTCATTTTTGACATGATGTTTTGTTAGAGAGTTTTTCAACAGTTCATTATTAATTATTAATTGAAAAATTACTTTCAAGTAATTCGTTTGACCAGCTCTTCTATAATGTTTTCATTACTGAGAAACTGAAAACTCATTTAAGTTCATATCCTCCCATGTTGATTCATTGATTTTTTTACAAAGATATCTATAGGCATTCCTTTCTTCTTCCCCTCTCCCCTTTATGTGCAGCACTTAGAACACACTTAAAAACATACTGGTTTAGATCTAATGTGATTTTGCTGGTTTCATATCCAGAGCAGTATGCTTACAGCTATCTTTTTTTAGAGTATTATAACATCTTACTGAGGTACCCATATCCTCTTCCATACAAACTTTCCAAGCTGGGTGATCTTAAGATCTTACTTTTTATTATCCTATTGATTTTATTTTCAAATCAACTCTAGCAGAACATAAGATTCTGCTTTGAGAGACCAGCAGTCTTCTGGCATAGCCTGTCTTGCAGTCTGTGTCTGGCCATGGCCAGAAGTTCCAAGAGGAGGTAGAAAAGCCAGATGATTATACAAATATCGTAATACATGTCTGCTGACTTTTGATAAGCCCAACATCTTTGAAGACAAACATAATGTCATACATTTCTGTACTAAGGAACAACATTGTAGACTTGATTCCATCTTTATATTTTTAAAACTGTTGTTTTGTTGATATTTTTGGTTTGCTCAAGAAGGATAATGAAATCTGAAGGTTATAGACAGGTACTTGTATGAAAATCAGATGGTCTTACAGTTCACTTTGAAATATGCAAACAACACCTTGCCCAATATCAAAGGCAGCACATTTTTCTAATACCTCTTTAGGGAAACTTTGCCCTACACTTCTATTAGGTACTATCATTCAGAGGCATAATTTCAGCTAACATTGTTATGCTGATTATAGTCAGGTTTATGTTTCGATCTCAGCTGACCCTAGGGAATTAATTTCTGATTCAATTAAATGGCCAGGTGACATTCAGTCTGAATTTTTTCCCAGAGTTAAACTCTGAGAAAGCATAGTTCATTTCAGATTGCTACCATCTACCTCCCAAACAACGTTGCAATACCTTGATGAGAACTTAATAAAGCTGGACATCTAGATTTCTAACCTTGAGATTGTCATTGTCCTGAACTGTTTTTGACAGCTTATGGGGTGACATCCCCAAAACCTCATTCTATCATCCTCTTATTTACTAAATGTGTGTCAAGTGTCATTTCCAAAGGAGGATGAGTCCTGTATGTTTACCTTGATTGTGTCTGGGCTACTTATAATTAATTAGTTCTAAGATAAGCCAATCAGCCTGTTCTCAAAAGTTATAACAGAAAAGTACAGCAAATATTACCATATGATTCCAAAGCCTCTACTCAGTGTGGTTTTTTTGATTTCTTATAGCACAGGCATCACTCACCAATATTCAGAGTCTCCAGAAAAGAATCAAAACTGTGAAATCAAAATTCTGTGCCAACACAATGTCTCTGGAATAAAGTTACAGGTATGATAGACAACCTCCTAAAGTGAAGACTTACTTTTCAGAGGGGCTTAATCACAATTTCTTCTTCAGAAGTCTATGGAAGTTGAGTATCAGATATTCAGCATCAGCAGAGCATGGAGGATCCTTAATTACCATTAATGAACCTAAGCTCATGACAGCAAATTGGGAAAACCCTGTCTGTATTGCTTAGGAATATAAGATTCTTCAGGAACCCAAAATTTTGGTTAAAAATGTCTCTTAGACCTAATGCTTTGCCACTATGGATGCCTAACACATGACACAGCTTGGGACCTGCTCTCCTGTCTAAAGGTAAAGAACCAGCCAACCCTAAGGGCTTCTACTATTAGTCCTTCTCAGACTACCTTGTTTGCATTATTTTGAATTGAAGTAGCAGGCCATGCATTGTGTAATATCTGAGCATGTCTCAAGAAATTAAAGATGTGTTTCTTGTCCTTTTTCACCCATAAGGTTTTGAGCATGCATCCTTGGAGCATGTAAAACACAACTTCCTGACCTGAGAGCAGGAGGAGGACCTCCACCTGTTCTAGGAATATGAAAGTATGCAAAAAACATAAAAGGAACTGCAGAAGGGAGCAAGAGTCTTCTGAAGGATAATTAGGCCTAATGGATATGTGGGCACATTTTGTATCCTGCCTGTAATATATCGCAGCTGAAGAGTAGGCAGGACAGTGGGGGCATCTGAAATGACACTAAATGCCTATGTGTGGGCAACTGAATCAAACCCTGGGATTCTACAGTAAAATGCTTTACATCTGCATTTGTCATCTCCTTTCATAGCCACTATAGAGAAAAAAGGCACTTCCAGGTGACAGACTAACTAGAACTGTATGTTTGGCCAGATGAATCCAACCCAAAATGTTCCAGGAGCAAGAGCTAGAACAGAGTAATGACACTTCCACCTTCAAATGTTAGTTAAGCTCTTTTATTCCTCACCTTCTGTACTCAAGGGCTATGAATTCTTGGATGCTTATCAGTTGGCTTTGACTGAAACACCAAGAAGCAATCCCATCTTTTTTTCGGGTGGTTAGAGCACTCCTCCTGAAGAGGGGAAGTGCAGGTTCAAGCTCCACATCTGGATGTCCCAAATGTCCCTTTTCTCGCATGAATACATTTGTCAACACATAAAGAGAAACTCTCAGGCTCTGAATCCTACTTTCCCAGTGGGATTTAACCCGAATTCTAAAATATGTATCTTGGGCACAGAAATTCATGCTGTCCCTTCTGTTTTTTCTCTTTCGTCCCGTATCTCGTCTTTCTTTTGTCTGCATTAGGCATGCATTAGCTGCTGGTCATCCCAGTTTCAGTGCCTAATTCTCTCTATTCCAGGTATAGGTGTTGGTGTGTCAGAAAAACTAAATCTCTCTACTCAATATTTAATGCTTCAGGAAATTCAGACTGTTTGTTTAGCTACCTAGGTAAGGAGTTATGTTGTCCTCAAGTTCAGATTCCAGCCATAGCCTTCATCACTTTTTTGACGGCCTGTGCTCACTTCTGCAGAACAAGTAGCACATTCTTAATCTATGTATGTAACTACCCACATTAACTTCAAAGATAAGTTAAGCACATGTTAATCCATGATTATAAGCCACAAATTTTCAAAAATCAGTGCAGATGCCAAAATGTCATGACAGCCCTAAAAAATGAGATTTCTATTTATTTAAAACTGAAGTAATTTCTCTAGTTTTTCCTTGTTCTGCTTTTTTTGTGCCCTAGGGGTGTTTCAGGGTTTTTACTTTTTTTTTTTTTTTTTTAATCCAGCAGCCTTAAAACTTAAAAAATAATGCTAAAGAAATAAATCAATGTTGACTTTTTTAGGTAAGGTATTGATTTTAGGAGGTGAAGCTTTGAGGAATTCAGGACTATCAGAAGATAAAACGGTGAATGAAGGTAGTACTGTGCAAGGCTGTGATTCAAATATTTCTGCTGATTTTGGTAGGTTTTGTATGAAGTCATTACTATCCTCGTATTTAATTCCTTATTTAAAAATGGGCACAATAGCTCTTCCTTACTTCAAATGAGTTTTGTGAGATTAAGTTAATTAATGTCTGTGAGGTCATCTCTTTTAATGGAACATGGGAGGTTTTCAACAGAACTTGTGAATTACTTAGAGCATTAAGAGTAGAATGGAAGCGTAAAATAGTCATTATCATTCAGGCTCTATGTCAGAAGTTGTTTGATTATTGTTTGTGTTATACCGAGTCCTGGGTTACTTTACTCTCACCTTTCCCCTGCAATTCACTGGGGTTTATGAGCTTTCTCAAGATACTAGGTATTAATCAGCCTGAGGAAGGATCTCACAATCTGATCTTGTTCCTTTCTACCTGAATACCATATAGTTGTCTAAATTCACTTTATCCAAGGGCAAGGAGTTACCTTCCTTCTTGCTAACTCTAAATTCTTGAAAAAAAATTTAAAAGAAGGAATAAATTCAGCTCGCTCATTCTTATTTTTATTGAACATTGCTAAGCTTTAAAAAAAAAATTTTAAAGTATGTTTTTTTCAGCTGAGAAAGGTATTTAATCACAAGCTGAGATTTAAACATATACTCAACTATTATTTATATTTATGAAATTCAGGTGCATGTTTTGCTGAAAAGGCTTTTATTTAAGCATGAGCTTAAATACAAACTTATGTGCAAGACCTCAGCTCAGGGCAGAGACTAAACAAATGCCTGAATAAACACATGCCTGAATTTAGGCATATGCTTTAATTTTAAAATGGAAATATCGTTAAGAATAAACACATTTTAAACACAACATACCTTGGTAAAAGAGGGCCTTCGAACCTACTTCTACCTGACAACTGAAAGAGCTTTTCCTTCTGTTTACAATGGCACAAATCTGACAGTTTCTGCAGGCAGCCTGTATTACAAATGTGTGAAATAAAGACATGTAATGAAAATTTTGACAGACCCTAGAAGATGATCCTCTAATCAATCAAGAGCAAAGCTGTTTTATCACTGTCCATTGAGCAATTATAGATAAAATGTATAATTATTAATAATGATGGTCATAGTGATGATGATGATGATGATGATGATGATGATGATGATAATAATAATAATAACAATAATAATAATAGAAATCCCACCAAATGGCAATGCAGCTTTCAGTTCATGCCATCCATTTTTATTTCATGTGCACTATGGAAAATTCACTGATTTCCAGTCCATTAAAACACATTTCAGAGCTGTGTTGTTTGAAGTTACCTTACTTCAGAAACAGCTCTTTTCAATTAACTCTGAAACCTCTTTCAACAGCCTTTCATAAATAGGCCAACATCAATGGCATGCTCTGAGTCAGTATGTATCTCTAATGGAAATGCACAATGGGCCACGCTCCATGCCTCCAGGGAGAACATCTTCCATTTCAGACAGATTCAATGAGAAGTTTTGCCAGCTATTCTGGGTCTCTCACTTTTTTGTCTCAGGTTTAGCTCATAGCTGATCAATGGCTGTGCTTTTTAATTACACTGTACGGTCTGTAATGATTTGTCACTCATTGAACCTGGGTGTTCTTTTTAGTCAGCACGGGGTAAAAGCAAGGAAGAAAAAAGAAAGTAACATTAACCCTCTAAAAGACAAGCAGTTGGGATTAGTTCATGTAACACATTCTACTATTTTACTTGGCAGCTGTTTACGTGGAAAAGGGGGGAAGCAAAAGTTAGAAGTCAAGACTACCGGAATTTTTCAGAAACCATGACTTGCAGTGAACATTTTCCAGATAACCAAAAGGAATTGAGATTCTAATTTATGTTTTGAAATAATATTTTATATTACTATTGCAACAATAATAATAAAAATTAGTTACTTGCCATGCATGTGGCTCACACTGACTAGATTCTCTGGAAATTCAGAGTAAACTTCTCATCCTCTTGCCCAAACAGCAGACTTGTAACCACATTTGTACCAGGCGGGGTGTATTGACAAAGGCACAGTCACACCTATATATACCTAAATAGCTTTTATGTTGATCTTGTCCTCCACACTTTTGAGTAGAGTGCGGGCAATGCTAGTACGTGGCTACCTGTGTCTGTATTTTGCACATCTGGAAATGTGCTAAACTGCATTTGTATTATACAGTGGAGCACAATGCAGAAATTCCCAAGTTAAAGGAGATTTGAGCTACTAAGTCCCCACAAGACATGCCATTTTTCTCCAGCTTGTCACACATCCCTAACCCTTCAGAAGAGGTATGCATTTAACCATTTTGAAAAGATACCCCTGGGGCTTCAGGTTCTTATGTCCGTCTCTAAATGTGATCTTTTTTCTCTTAAAAACAGCCTTTCAACAGCCTTTTTGGACTCTAATGTGAAAAATTATGTACTTAATTCTTAGCTATATGAATACAGGTATGCTGGGAATTAGCGGTAGGTTTCTAACTAGCAGAGAAATGAAATTATAGAACAGCTTCCGCCCAATAAGAGTAAAAGAGGAAGAAAATCTTATATTTAAGTGCATGACCTGTTTATAAAAAGTGTTAGACGATGTGATACACTGCCAGAGCAGGAGATTAGAGCTGTTGTTCTGGGAGCAGGATCCCTTTCAGATCTATGCGCCTATGAAATTCAGACTGTTTTAATAAATGCCTGAGTACAGATATAGGAATCCCAGATTCAACTTTCATTTTGGAAATTTTTCCTCTTCAAAGACCCATTATCTGACAATATAGTGTGGATATCTTTCTGCTATATTCTTTGCAAATGTACTGTGTCTGACACATTCAAAATGAAGTAATAGCAACTGAGTGATTTCACTGCTCTGTATCTCTAATTTTCATTTTAACACTTTTCTTGTCTTTTCATTTCTAAACTCTCACAGATAATGACTGTCAAACATTAAGCCCAGTGCAATCCCAGTTTCTGATTGCACATCTAACTTTACATTGTGATGGTAATGACGATCCTAACAGTGCATAGATTAGTGTTTCAGATTTCATCTTGCAGCTGGATAGACCAGGGGAAACTGGACAACTTAATATTTTACTAATTCAGTAAGCCTTTGGGTTAAGATCACAAAATATTACCTTTAGAAACATTTGTTTGTCCATAGGAGACATGGCAGGGAAGAAAAAATACTAATAAATTACTTCTAAAACTTAATTTCCAATTACATTACAGGGTATGGGCTTTTAATTGTGATATAAATTTTAAGAGCTGCAGGAGAAAATATATAAGGAAATGAAAGAAACATAAAATAAGATACAATTTAAACAAACATTTTAAAATTTTCAGAATTTTCTGAAGGAAAACATTTTGATTTTTAAAAATAATTTTCTTTAGTAATACTTTTAACTGAAAGAGAGTTTTCTACCTCTGTAATTCAGTTTTCACAGGATTTCACAATGGTTGTTAACTCATTTGGTCACTGTTTTCTCCTAGATTATACAACTGTGTTTACCTGAATGGAAGATGAGATTTTTCTGTGTTGGCTGAACTCCTGAATTATGATCCATTTAATTTTTTTTTCCTGGCCCCAGAGGTTTTGCACCCCCTTCTGCATAGTAGCACAGGAAATAAACGTGATGGGAAATCCTGATTTCTTACAATTCTTTCCCCTCCTGTCTTCCCAACTTCCTGATCCTTTTCCATACCCATCATGCATAGAAGGAGAGCCCAAGAGTGCCTATAGATAATGTCACACTTCTAGGAAATGTAAGAAATTAGTTTTGACCAAGTCAGGTTTTCCATCTCCTGGTGAAGTGCTCTCATTGGTTTGCAAATACCTTGCCTACAACACCGCGGATACAGAACTGCTATTACCTAGTTTGTAAATCTCAAATATCTTTAGATGCTAAGCCCAGTTAAAGGGCAATGGTTTACAGAGTAGTTTCCCTGTACAGGGTCTAGACAAGGTCTTTGAACATCCACAGAAAATGGCTGGTGAAAGTTGAGGGACCTATGTTTTGAGGCCGAGCTTGCGAATTGCTTACCTGGACTTGGCCACATAAATCTAACCTGTGTTGTACTTATATCCTTTGAGGGATCTGGATCTAAATAATTTCAATGAACTTTCAGATACAACATAAATAACACTCCAGCACTCACTATAACTCAGCTGTAGCCATTATGAATCAAATATATCCCTCCAGGCAATGCATTTACCCCAGAGATGTAGTTGGCCTACAGCTGCTGAAGCTGTGTTAGTCTGAATACATCAGGCTTACAAGGGGGAGTATACATAAGTAGTTTTGCATGCAAAAGGCTAAATAAGTAGAGAAAAAAATATTCTGCTCAAAATCCAGTAATCTGGACCCATCATGCCACATTTTTATAGAACGCACATACTCTTTGGTCTCATAAGCCTTCAGATGATTTCTTTTTTTATTTTTCCTTCTTTTTTTTTTTATTTTTTTGTGTCCTGGTTCATGATCAAATTGTAAAGCGAAACAACAATACCTTTCATCTAGATCCAGACCATCAAAGCTCATCAAAAGTCATTCGGAACAAGGTACCTAACCAAGAACACATTTAAACTCATACTTAATCCTAGAGGCAAGCTTAAATTTTACTAATTTCTATGGAATTTAATCACAGAGTTAAATGAAAATCAAGCACATGATTAAGTGCTTTCATGAGTAATTTTCACGAGACAGATCATTAAAATTAAGTATAGATTTTAGTGTCTAATGATGGGAAAAAAATCAGATGTCTAATTTTATCTAAGTAGTTCCAATGTTATACAAGGGTTTTGGTGGTATTTCAGCCAAGCTGAATGTGAATGCTTTCTGAATCAGGGTCCAACTTCTTCTTTAGCTTAGGGACTAAAGAGGAGATGGAATATCTCATAGTGGAACTCTGAAAAATTCCTGATTCCCATCCCATTAGTACTCACACAAATGCAAATGTTGTTTGTGTTCCATGGGAAGTTCTTTTAACTTTTAACTACAGTTCTTGTAATTTTTAATGCACAAATACATACTTGTTCAGGCAGCTTCCTCATTTTAATTTTACCCTTTTCACATCTATTAACACTCACAATCTAAAGCTGTCAGGATCTCCTCTTCTGCTGAAGCCACCTAAGACAACTTTGGAACCAGTTGCTGTGTAAGTGAATGTAGATATTCATCATGAAAACTCAATGTTAAAGCTAAGAGGCTTTATTCATTGCTTTCTAGATATTCATATCCTCAGACACAATTATTAAACATTCTGAGCAGCCCTGAAAAAATCAGTGGGCCGTTTAGAGTGTGTTTAATTAAATTCACTGTTACTACTACTATTACTACTGCTGCTGCTGCTACTACTACTACTAGTAGTGCTGTTACTGCTACTGATAATAATGACTGTAATGAAAATATAAGCAATGGAACTTTTAGATCTAACTTTTAATCCAAAACTGCATTGGGGTCAGCATTTAGCAAGCCAGAGAATGAGTGAAAGAAAGATATACAAAGAAGAACCTAAAGAGACATCGCAAGACAGAGGGAAGGCATATATATTCCTTAAATCAGTGGAATACCTAATACTGACTAATGAGCTTAGAGATCTAAAGATCAGTCCTGTAAAAAGTCAAGCAAAAACCTGCATCAGAATATCTCATGTTTTTTAGGGAGTTGAGTTTGAATCAACCCTTTCTGATTAGATCTGAGTGAAACACATCATTATATTCCTGGTATGCCTTTCTAAATACAGTACAAAAAGAGCATTAGACATGAGAAATGTCCTTGAAGTAGAACTGTCAATTCCACTGTATAAACTGTGCTTTTTATAAGACCGTCCAGGGTTTGGCCAGCAATAAGATTTTTTCATTGCGAAGGAGCTCACATTTAGTTAGCAACATGTCTGCATTTTCCCATATGGTTCCTTCCAAGGTGTTGTGTCATATACAATGATGTCACATTTTAGAGGAAGAAGGAAAAAAGGCTTCAAGCTGTTTTCTTCTCTTTTTAAAGCTTCACCGATTATGTGGTAGCTTTAAGCAGCCTGCTCATCTCTAGCGTGAAGTTGGTTATCTGCTCTCCTTAATTTGAGCTTGCATGTATTCACACAGCTTTAAAAGAAAAAGAGTAGCATTTCTTACCAGAGATCTAGTGTTTATCTATCCAAATTTTCAGTCCAATGTATTTCCACTGGCTTCTGAAGTGTGAGATTTTAAAGGGTGCAGTGTAATAGTTTACATCTTTACCCAAGCTGCTATATTTACATGCCTCGTAAACCTGTGGTGCTTAAGGCTTTCGGCAGCATTGCTTTGATTTCATTTGTGGTTTTATAATTATTGTTTTATTCTCAAGCATATTATTCTTGGAAGGCCAGCTTTGTAATGTAATGGGAATGTCCAGGAACATCCTTTGTTCTCTCAGTAAAACTACTTAAACATAAATGCATGAGCTGCACACGTGGCTTACACAGGCATTCCCTGAGTCTAGATTTTTTTTTTTATATATATAAAAGACTTTCTTTCTCTTATTCTTGATCATTATACATCCACCTCTACAGTAACAAAATACCTCTTAAGTTTTCCCTGTATTTTTCACCACAAGTTCCTTTGTAGTGACTGGCACCAATGCACAGTGCTTGAGGACCTCACCAGCTAAAGCAAGTAGGTATCTTACTTCCTATTGGTATCTGCAGTTAAGACCATGATTCTGTTACCTGTGTGTCCAATACCATCTGAGATGTGTTACTGCATTCAGGACATCTAGAACAGGCTAGCAGATATGAATCAGGCTGACAAGAGGCACGCAGGCTTCCATGGCCGAGTAGGATACTCTAAAGCACCTAAAAGGATACTAGATCCTTACGCTTAGGCAAGTGAAGCCCATCCTGTGGGTATGTTTTAGTCGCCTAGACAGAGATGTCTAGTGTCTTTTGAGATGCTCATGGGTGTTACACCTGGCCACTGACTGCTAGCTCAGAAGGACAGCCCAAACCTCTGCATATCTGCCAGCCCAGTGGAGATGTGTCAGATTCCCTAGGGCATCTAGAGCTATTCAGTTGACCAAATGTAGGTTTCTGCTTAAAGCTGAGCTAACATCTCCGTTAGACTCCATTAAGTGCATTGGATGGGGCTTGATTCACTTGCCTAAACATGGGCATTTATTGTCACTCGGGACACCCGGGGTATTTTTCCTATACAGAAGAGTTCTGAAGTTCCCCAGTAGCTCCTGTCTGTGCCAGATCCTGTGAGACTATTAAGTACCACAGAGTATCTAAAATGGTACTAGAAATGCCTGAACTCAGGCAATTCACTCAAGTCTTAATTTCTGTTGACTACAGCGGGAGTTCAGACAGCAGCACAGATTTACAGCTAAATTACATCTACATTAAATTATCTGAGTCTGGAACTCAGCAAGTTTGTAGCAAGGCAAATTTTCCACAGTTTCCCAAGCACTGATCCCAGGTATCTAATCACAACTCTTCTCAGTTTCCATAATGTGGTTGTATACTTTAAAGTAAAGCTTTTGAAGGAGTCTGGTGATGATGAAGGCATCTCTTATTCAGTGCTTGATAGCATCCTAAAAAATTCTGTTTTGAGAGATGGAGAATTATTCAACCCATTTTGAAATCAAAATTTAAGTTCTGTCATATTGAGCATAGACTGATTGATGTCATATGTCAAATATCCCAAGTTTCTTTCTTCTGGAAAAGTTATAGGTTACTTTTGCTCAGAGGCAATGCTAGAAATAAATGTCCTACTGTGAAAACAGGAAAAAAGGACTGTCTGGTGGTTACAGCAAAAGAACTAGTGGTCAAGCCAACCTTGTGATCTTCAGGTCCTCATCCTGTTGTGTACTCTCAGGAAAATTATTTTAAACCCCATGATCTCTTTTGCCATGATTTATTCTGCATAAAGCACATCTTCATGCAATTTAGTAAAGCTATGAAGTAGAATGGATTGGATTCACATTTCCAAATGTAGAGGTCTATACTGCAGACCTATAGGGTCTAACTCTCTTTAGTCCCCTAGTAAATAAAAGGAGAGAAAAAGATAGTGTCTGGGTTCAAAACAGCTAATCGTTGCATTCTAATCAAGTAAACCGTGCTCTAAATATGACATTTTTTCTCCTTGAATATAGAAAATTCTACATAGCTAGCTGATTTGGAGATATTTTCACTGCAGAGAACTACAACATGAACAGCTGAACACCATTCCCATCCTCCATGGGTAAGTATCTATTGTGGGTTTTTCTGCACCTGATTACCAATGCATATCTTTCATAATTAAATTATTACAATGACAAGGTCTTGTTAGCTTAAAGAACTCTATTTGCTGTGTAGACAGATGTCATCCTCTAGGTCTGCAAACTCTTCTACAAGGTGAGGTGCATGAATTCATCTGGAATACAAACTGCATAGACTATTTAAGTAATACTAAATCATTGGATATATAAATATATAAATATGTTTATATAATTTATATATACTTAAGTTATATAAATATATAACATATAAAATTTACATAATTTATAAAGATATAAATATAAATATATAAGTATAATAATACTAACTCATTGGATAGATAGGATATATATCCAATAGATATATATCCATTGGATATATAGGGCCATGAAGATGATCAGGGGGCTGGAGCACATCCCCAATGAGGACAGGCTGAGAGAGTTGGGGTTGTTCAGCCTGGAGAAGACAAAGCTCCGGGCAGACCTTACAGCAGCCTGCCAGTACCTAAGGGAGCCTACAAGAAAGCTGGGGAGGAACTTTTTACAAGGGCATGTAGTGATAGGACAAGGGGTAATGGCTTTAATCTGAAAGAGGGTAGATTTAGATTAGATATTAGGAAGAAGCTCTTCACTGTGAGGGTGGTGAGGCACTGGGACAGGTTGCCCAGAGAAGTTGTGGCTGCCCCATCCCTGGCAGTGTCCAAGGCCAGGCTGGATGGGGCTTTGAGCAACCTGGTCTAGTGGAAGGTGTCCCTGCCCATGGCAGGAGTTTTGGAAATAAATGATCTTTAAGGTCCCTTCCAACCCAAGCCATTCTATGATTCTATATTGGTACCAATCATTGGATATATTGGTCGGACAGGAAGATGCAGCATGACTACACACAATCAATAGGAGTATCTTACATAATTTTATGAAGCTTGAGTAAAACAGTCTATTTTATGTTTGTGGTGTAAAACCTGATATCCAGCATGATGCTTTTGGTAAGCAGAAAGGGTTAGTTCAAGAACAATCACAGCTTATTAATATGTTGTGTAATAAATCCACATATATCCAGGTACAATAATCTGCATGAGATATACTTTGCTTGAAATACTCTGATGGTAGGAGAGAGGAAGTGAGATGGTCTTAAAATGATGATTCTAGGATAATAATGGATTTTTATGACAAACTAGATGAAGCAGTTGACACTGTGCCACAAAACCTTGAGTACCAGCAATAGCTATCTGTTTTCCAGAGTTCTTTGGTTGCCAGACACTTTTATGACACCAGCCAGTGCAGGATCTAAAAATTGGGCTAAAAGGATACTCAAGGCTATGTTGTTTTCTCTCATAAACTATAGACCAACTATTACTCTAAAGTAACAATGTCAACAGGGAGTGGCTGAAAAATGAACCTACAACACTTTAATTTTTCAGCCAATTCAGGACAAAAGTATGTTGATCAAAATTTCAGGAAAAAAAAAAAGACAATATGTCTTTTCAGTTAAAAGCTATTGGACTATTAAGAATATTAATATGTAAATGTAAAATGGCAGCTTTCTTCATGCCTAATGTTGCCTTTCCCTTACCATCTCCCTCCTGACATTTTAGTTTTGAAGGAGTCAAAGTGCCACCCTCAGTGATCTTCATTCTCTAAACAGAAAATTGTCCGAAATGTTGATATTCTGAGAGGATACTGGAAAACAGGAATTGTTTCCTGTTTTCTGACCATTTCCAAACAGAGCAATCAAAAGTTCCATACAATTCTGCAGGTCCTATGCTAAAACCTGGACCTCCATAGTCTTGCACATATACAGTTATGTGGCGCTCCCGATAGGTACTCCCACGAGGGAAAGATTATTTGCAGATGCCTCAGGAAAACTCCTTTACAAATTTAGGACCTCATATACTTGCAGCGTGACTTGTACAATGAATAGCCTTGACCTTAATTGTCTTCTCAGATGATGCATTACACTGACCAATAAATATTTAAAATAACTTCCTTAAAAAAAAGGAATGTGCTAAAAATTTCTTTGCTGATGTACACTGCATTAACAACCTATTTCACGTACAACCTTACACACTGAGGTGACAGTCACTTCGGGTCATCTGAACATTGGACATGTGAACTATGCTAGTCCTCTGCGTTCCCTGCACAGTCAAGGGGAAAAAGGTAAAGATGAGACAGTGATTGTGACAGCAGAAAGGGATGGATCTTCCAATGGAGGGGAAGATCCTATTGATGTTGTCTGACTGTCCTATTAGACAACAGAAAGAGCTTAAATGACTAGATTAGATTAGACATCTAAATTCTAGATGGATATATATTGCTGAGATTGTTTCTATGAAGTATATTTCAGTTATCAGTTATTAGAATGATCCTGCATAGAAATGCTCAGTACTTGTGCTTAATTCTGACAGTCATTAAGATGGTATTTAAAGAAAACATTACACTTTTCCTAAAGCTGTAGTGACTACTGAAAGTACAGGTCCTTCTTTGCCCAACATAGGTTCTGTTGTTTCAGAGCAGGAGACAGAAGAGCAGGAGCTGCTGCACTGCATATCAGACACACAGCAGTATCAAGCATCTCTCTAGGAAGTATCAAAGAATGGCATATATATAAAAGAATCATCACAAAAGTATGTTCTCGGCTTACATCTCCTGTCTTCTTAGGAGCCAGCCTGCCAACATTTATGACCATGTTAAGCTCCACACATTCAGACTATCCCTTCACTCTCAGCTTGGTGGTCTGCATACAGTCAGCACGTGTGACTACAGGACTGGGTTAATGGCATCAGTTATATTACCACAGAGTAGTAATATCAAGCAGATAGTCTTTGGAAAAGGTGTATTCTGATGGAAGTGAGAGCACAGGAAAAGAAAGAAACCCTGGGATGAGAATCATCTGGCCAAAGGTAAACATTTCAGTGGGTCAGACAATTGTACCTTAAAACCGCCTGTTTCCCTCTGTTGTCTATTAAGGGATCCCAAGGTAACTACATCAGGTGTGATCATGTGTATTGTAGATATCTCAAGTTCAATAAGATGAACCTTACCCTCAAGGTCCTTTTCAGCTTTGTCAAAATTACGTCACAAGTAGCTTCATTTTCCAAAACTGCCTAGAGATTTTGGAAGTCTCCTCTGCTGCAAGCCCAACTCAGACCACGGACTGCCGAATGAGATCACTTACTCCATTGCTTTTCCAAGAAAAATCAAATGCACCTTAGTAATTTCTGGCTGATGTTTGTCTAATCTATTTTTAAAAATCTGAAATACTGAAGACTGCAACTTCTCCAGGTTTTACTAGAAGATTTTTCTTAACATCTAACCACAACTGAGTTCTAGTGCTTAATCTCATGTTCACAATATGGAGCACAAAATATAAGTATTTTTTTGACTCAAATGCAGTAATTTTCTAGTAGCCACTGTCAAAGGAAAAAAGCAGCAGCATTTTGCAACAGACCTATATTAACCATACTTTTCTGGGGAAAAAACCCAAGGCTTCTTTTCCAGCATCTTATTAATTAACTAAATGATATGAAAAAACCTTAAAACTCAGGATCAAACTGGCTGTGGAGACTTATTATATGGAAGACCTAGTTTCTTTTGCTGATTTATGGACTCCTTTGCAAAACCTATAACATATGTTGACTCCTTAGATTTATCGACTGTCTTCTTTTTGTTTTCTCTTTGTATATTCAATTAATACTCATGAATCAGGACTACTGCAAAGGTAAGTGCCACCCTTGTATATGTGGCAGTATCTCTTATCTGGAGAGCTTTACTAAGAGTTGGAGACTCATGTTCCAGCAAAGGTTAAGAAGTCAATGACACCCTCAACTGCTGTCCTGAGAAATTCCAATAACCAGCAGGTCTTAGAATGTCCACTTCAGACCAGTATGGGTTAGATGAGTGAATAAATTAAATTTAACATCATTGACGGATAGAAGAGATGCATGAAATAAGCAAATGGAATGGACAAAACAATCAGCTCCTTCTTTCATCTGTCTGATAGTCTAGACACCTAGCTACACAGAGCTGCAAGTCTTCGTCTCCCCATACAGCCAATGTCCTGAGGCAGCCACGATGCCCGAGTTAGACATACCTCCTAGTGCAAATGCATAATTTTCTCAACTGGGTCATATGAATAATAACAGAGAGGGTCTCTTTTTCAATTTTATATTGCTTTCAATCTGATGTTATTTCAGCATTAAATGGCCGAGTTCACTGGCATCCACTTAGCTTTGTAACTCCTTGCAACAGAAGTGGAAATCAAACCATATGTCAGGGCTGTGCTTTAGAAAGTTTAAGAGTCTGCCATTTGGCTTGGAGATTTTTGGTTCCTCTTGGTTCAGACTCAAGCTGCTGTTCCTATAAATCCTGTGAATAGAAGAAAATTCCCTTCTCATTTCAATCCTGTAAAATAAATTGCCTTCTCTTTTTGTAAAATTTTCTTCCACAAATGAGGTAAGGCTTGACTACATTTTTACTATTTCCATGAGAAGGAATGGGCATCCTCCACTTCTTTTAGCTTGCCCTGAATTATTCATGACAAAGAAAGAAAACCTGCTAAAACAGAAAAGAGCAGCCTCTAAAGAATAAGAAAGTTGTCAACACTCAGGCCTTCACAAGCTTAGAGAAAGAGCTGATGCCTCACACTTTCATGGAAATGAAGATGTTAATGAAGAAACAAGGTAGGGAGTGAGAAAGAGAAACAAAGAATGTGGTTTCTGGGCCTTTATTTTGTAAATATTTGCACTTGTGCAAATTTGTTAATTGAAGCAATTGATTTTTGCCTGAAAAAGGTAGCAATGTCTAATTCATTAAAGCCTAAAATAACATCCTTTGGGCTAAATGGGGTCATTTCATTTGTAACCTTTTAGTGATGTATTAACAATTTGGAAGCATTTCGGTGCATATCTTAAAAAGTGCCACATTAACAGGAATGGGCCTGGAGAAAAAAAAAAAAAGAAGTTACAAACACACACTCACGTAAGCGCGCACACACACACAATATACATGGCCTCCAGCCCCTGTCCTTCCTCTTCTGCAGCATTTTAAGGTCTGTGTTTAATATTGCCAAGCCTACTTGAGTGATAAATGCAACTGTATAAAAATTACTTATTACAAGCTGTCATGTTGCCTCACTCACATTGCAAGGCTAGAGGCACTGTACATAAAGCTAGAATCTCCACCTTGACAGCATCGGCAGTGCCGGTTTTAAAATAAAATGCTTTCAGTCATGAATACAAAACATAATTTACCTTTTCATAATACTTCAGTTTGGAAACACTTTGGAAAGCTCGTGTTACCATCAAACCTTTACCTGAGCCGTGCCAGCAACCAGTTAATTCCGAGTTGTCAATTTACTTCAGTGCTGCTTTCCATCACTTAGCCTTTGAAGAAACATTAAGCTGTTCAAATTGCCATCCCCTTAATTTTTTTTTTTTTTTAAAGTTATATTTATCCTCAATTCTTTGGCGGTGAGTAGCTGACACAATAGGATTATTCCAAGCATTAAATTACAATTTAAGAGAGTGCCTGTTTGCTACGTGTCTTTTTCAGAAGCCCTCTGACTTGCTGTGTGTTCACGGCCTCCAAAAAAATTCCCAATTCCCATCCCCCGCTTTTTCCCCCCGCTTTTCCATAGAGTCCAGTTACACAATTCCCCTTGAATTGCTCCTCCCTTCCAACGGCTGGCCAAGCTCAGAGGTTTAATTCCTTGCTGTGGTAGCCCAGCCGCCCCTTTTCTCCTGCATTAGTACTGTACTGATGCTTAAACATAAAAGCTCACTGTAAGCTGTGGATGTCAGCGAGATTGAAATTGAAAGTGAAGGTTCCAGGGAGACTGGCCGGGTAACAACTGATGCGTTGTGACTGTTTTTATAGTTGGTCATGATGCATACAGCATGTGAAGTTCCCATCTGTACTGGTGTCTGCCCACCAGCCACCCTGCCACATTCACAAAAGTGGCTCCGGCACTGAGCGCAATAGGAACAGAACTGCAGATGCCTCCCTTTAGCCCAAATTTCTTTTGACAATGTTCACATCCAGTTAGGGCCCAAAGTGCCTGTACTTGTCAGGAGGGATAAGGAGTGAGGAAAGTAGTCCCTTTTCGAAAGCGAAACAGAATTGCCAAAGGAAATATTTTCTCTTCTTCCCCCCTCCTTTCCCTCTTCAGTTGCCCCCGCCATTGCAAACCCCTATCCTCCCCCTTCCCTCCTCCACAGATGCAATGTCCAAAAAAAGAAAAGAAAGAAAAAGAGAAAAAAAATAATTAGATTGGCATCTCTGATACAGGTCTACAACTGTCTTTTTTTTCTCCAGCAAGTGATGTAAAAAGGGAACGCAACTGGGAGAGGGGCGGGGAAGGAAGATTTTGGATTGCACAGTGCTGACTACCCCAGCCCACAAAAGACGCATCGTGCCCACGAGCTCTGGGATTCAGGTACAGAGGGATTCACTGTCCCTGGTGGGTTGCTTAGCTAGGTGACAGGAATGGGTGCATACTTCCTATGCTATTTGAAGCTATTTCTTTTCCACCCATACAGATATCATTTGGCTAGAAACAAAATCCATTTCCTTTCATAATCTTATCCTTTTTTTTTTTCCTTTTCTTGATTTTAATGTATTGATGGATCATTTAGCGAATAAAGACAAGGATACTCTTGTGTTCGTGACACAGAGTCAGAACTCAAAGGTTTTCTGGTTCTAACACCTGATGACAGGTCTACGATCTTCAGCTAGCTCTGGCAACACGTCTGTGCCTCAGTTTCCGTATCGATAAACCAGCAGAATAATGCACAGCTCTGTCAGTAGAGGGCTCTGAAGATGGGTTCCTCATCCTTTATTGGCAGGTATTCTGGTGACTGATGCATTAGATAGCAGAGCGGGTTTCAGTAGATAAGCCATTCTAATACATAGAAATGAACAAATGTTTCTAATCAAGCAAATGTTGACAGCTATGATGTTTCCACTGTACTCATCCTGTAAATTTCCCTCATCCTAACCCAGTGTTCTTAGTGGAGCATACCTGATGTAAAAGAAACACGACTCACTAATTCCAGATGACTTGCAGAGATCCTTTCCAACCTAATTTTTTCCAGAAACAAAATCCTCATGAGGATTCCTACTTCTGTAGAGCACTTGATCCTGAGGAAGGACGTTATGAGGACATTTCTTGTCACACTGGAGTGCGACAATTTGACAAAGCTAGGCTCCTGATCTAGCATCTAAATAGTTGCGCTTACTATTTTAAAAAAATCTTCCCTAAACTGGGAATACAAACGTATCTGATGTGCTGTCCAGCTACCTCCTCTTAAATTTTAAAACCAATTCAACAGGAATTATTAATAAATAGACCCCTTTTAAAATTACCCATATAAGTTTAAGCACATTAGTAAATCTGGATTGTTTTCCACAGCTTTTTGTTTGGTTTTGAGCAGATACGGAAATTTGGTGGAATTTAGGTATCCAAATGCCTTAAATATCTTCACACTGCAGAAATAATGTTCTCAGTCCTGGCAGGCACAATCAGCAAACTGGCTGAATTGAGATCAAAACAGCAACAAAGCCAAGGCCACTCTGGTTTCGATTTTGGATTACTATATCACATTAAAAAAAACCTTGTATAGGAATCTTGGGCTGAATTCCGGTTGGTTGGCTGAAGTGACGATGACTTCCATGTTATTTTAGCCATCGTTCAGGGTAGCTGCAGTGTAACCTCTGGAATCTCTGGCACGTGGGACATCAAAGGACACGTTTATGGGCACTGCATGTTCTGAAAAAGTGCTTAAAGCTCTGATGTTCAAGCAAAGTAGGCTCAGCTAGACTTTCTTTCACTGTTAGTTCCTGAGAACTCCATTGTGTTTTCCTGGTTCTTTAGTAAGAATTGCAGTGTTGCACGAGACAGCTGAGGGATTACATCCAGGCAGTTGACATAATGTCACAACATGACTGTAAACCTGGAAAACAGCCAGAGGGAATAAAAAAGGGGAGGAGTTCCCCCCAACCACCCCAAAGAACCCCAAACAATCTTAAGATCTGGAAGATAGTTATGAAAAAACTGGCTTCCCAGGGAGTGCTGGAGCCCTGGACTTTGTTCCTGGAATAGCTGAACGTGCTTTTCCTACGTATTTTCTTCTCCACCTCACATTTGATCTGACCCATCTAGTCGTTTCATAGTCCCAAAGAGGAAACAGAAAAGTTCAGGGAGGGCAGAAAACAGCAACTTGCAACAGTATCCAGGCTTCAAGCCTTGCTGAATCCATATTTAGTCTCAACATCTGCAGGGATGTTCAGCACAGACTTTTATTCCACTTTGCAGAGCAGCCATCTGATGGGGTGAGTACTGCTAATTTATCACCATAGGATTCAAAGTGAAATGAGACTACAGAATGGACTATGTATGAATTGGTATTACACAAACAAAAAAAACCAAACAAAAAATAAAAAAGAAAAAAGAGAAAGAAAAGAAATAGTTTTATTCAATATAGAATAACTGAAATCTTACCTTCGATCTTAATAATTAACAAACAAGAGTTGAGCCATCTGTTTCCAAAATTTAATGAACCCAAATGACATTTTAAATTTTTTTTGAGATGGTACAAAACCAGCACAGGCAAAGCCATACCACTCTTATAAAACTAGCATCGTATGTGTTTCCTTCATTGGGAGAACACTCATTACAATGCTGAGACACTTTGGAATTTCATTATGTGGAGGTGGTGGCAGTCAGCTGAAATTATTTTTATCTCCTCTAAAGCAGCTCAGTCACTGGCATTTGGATGAGCTTTAATTAACAGCTTTCTCTCTTCCTCTGCAGTTCACTGAAGGGAAAGGTTGATGGTAAATGGAGGTGGAGATGATCACTGGCAGTTCTCTGAGGTCTTATATACAACCTTAGTTTCCAAAATGATAAATACTCAAGACCACTCCACTGCTTCTTACACATAAATAAAGTTTCAAAAAGGGAGATGATCTTGTGTTGAAGGTATAGAATTAAGACTCCAATGGCTCTTTCCTAGACTACCTATGCAATCTCAGGAAAGTAATTTAGGTCCAGTTATCTTCAAGTTTGAGATGTACTCTAAAATTGTTTAATGAGCCTCCTTCCATGTACAGTGGGGAAGACAGGAATCATGGGGTGGCAACAAAGGTGGATGGGAGGACCTGTTCTGTAGAGATACCTGTCTCTGTCCACTTGAGGAGATGCTGGATAAAGAACTTGGGGTGTACTCCCACAGTTACTTTAAATCATCGCTGGAGAGAGCGGACGCAGAAAAGAGTTGCCCTGTCCCTGTTTCACTGTTCCCACTGCCTGCCTTGTGCTGGAGCAAGCTCTGCTGCAGACACTTCATGACATGGTCTCTTTAGATGAGAACTGAAAAACAGCGTATTTGTCCTAATCAGACTTCAGATGTGATTGCTGAACACTAGTGCCAGCACGAGAGGTGGGATAGAGCCGTAACAGCCCTTTTGGAGTCAACCAAACTTCCAGAGAGATTAAAGTAATGGCAGAACCTAGGTAATTTTGCTCTATATCATCAACTTTTAGGTGGCTTATAGCATGTGAGATGAATCCCACGTGTAGGCTTAGTCTATGCTGGGCAGTGAAGCACTGCCTTAAAGATCCCCAGATGAGCTCACCAAGGACTGGGAAGCAGTCCTATACTGCATTAAACATCTTGGTTCAGTCCAGGAAATAATGTAGCTGAAGTACTTATTTCAAGCTAAGGTGTGCTCAGGGCTCACTGTGTTTGATGCCTCACTGTCAGTGTGGTTGTATCCCTATTTTTCCTGAGTCTTCTTGTGCTGGCAGGCAAAACAGGGCTAGGGTACTTTCCTGGCTCTGATGCTACTTGCCATGGTCCACCCATCCATACCTAAATCCTCTTACCCTCTAAAAGGGAGAGGTTGCACCCAAACTGCCTATTAGAGTGTTATGAGCCAGCTCCTGGAAAACAGCAGGTATTTTTGGGGGACAGTGCTAGATGCCCTGGGCTAAAAACAAGTCAGCAGCCATTCTAACAGCTTACCAATGTAACCTCCCCGCCACCCCTATTTTTTTAATAAGCTCCAACCCTAAATGACTGGACATCAAGCCATAGTCACTCAACAAGTTACAAAGGTTTCCAGACCCTTCAGCAGAAATCAGCAGTGAAGTTTCACATTAGAACTATGCAAAAGCTCTTGTTACAGCACACAACCAAGTGGTGTTTTGTTTCTTTAAGTTTTACTGGGAAATTGTAGGAGGAAATTAGAAGCTGATAACTACCAGGGAATTTTAGGAGGAAGGAAAATGAAAGCTGTGTTTGCACAGGTTTGTGCAGTTGGAAATAGCTGAGTTTCACATGCCTCTGGCTCTTACACTGGATTCCAGCTATTGCAGTTTACTACTTTTTCTTTCGGATTAAGAATAGATGTAGGAACTTTTCCACTGACTGCACAAAAAGAAAATATAAATCCTTCTTGTGACACAGTCCCATTCTTTACCCTTTTTTAACTTCTTCCAGTGACACACCATTGCTTTAGTGTGCCTGTTTAGGGAGGAAGAGTCCTCTGCTTTCTTGGTAAGCAGAGCTGGGATTGTGTGTGACACATGAGTAGAAGAGGGCAGAAAAAAATGAAATGTGTGAAATTGCCTTCCAGTCCTGACCTGGAGGGATTTTCCGTAGAGTGAAAAAGTCCACACGCACAATGTTCATTCATCTTCCGCGTTCACTGTATGAAGATTGTCATAAGGAGTGCCAGTCCGTACCAGCTGAGTGATGTGCCATTTATCTGCTTGGAATTGAGTCTAACAAGTCATTTTATGTAGTCTAGGTCGTCAAATAAACATCTGGTGAGAACAAAGTTTAGCGTCTATATCTTGGGTCAAATTTAAGCCAGCAACCTAAAGTAAAGCACTTGCTATCTCATTATAAAGTCCCTTGAAGTCAAACAAGACCATTATAAGTCCCTTTGGTGCTCTCTCTGCTTTTAGAACTATATTCTATTCTTATTCTGGGTGAATTTAGGCACACTCTGGGCCTTTGATTTGTATCTATTAATCAGACCTGTCATACTGCATCGTCTTTTGGATCAAGGCTAGAAGTGTGAGCTTTTCCACTAACTGCACAAAAGGGAACGCTGATCCTTCTTATGACACAATCTTTTCTTCCCCTTTCTTAACTTTTTGACATAAAAAACTTGTGAGTGATATCTTTTGCTTAGTCCTGTCTTTGAACTAAGTTACTTCTTCAACCGGCTGTACTGGGTGACAGTGGGTAGCAGTCATTTTAGATGAAGCCCTGTCTGTTTCTTCTCTGGCAATGAAGGCTCAGAGTATAAAATTGAAGAGTTTTTGAACTCAGTCTGTCTCTCTTTCCCTTTTCTCTTCTCATAAAAGTGAATAAGAAATGCAACAGTTTCTCGTGCACGGTCATCTTTATAGTATTTCTGTCCTGAACCTCCACACAGCACTGCTGCTCACTGTAGATGAAGTAGGATAGCCCAGTCTACAGGTAACTGTTGCTAACTGGTTTGAAAAACAATCTCACCATAGTGTGGCAATTATTTATTTTGTGATTCTTGGTACTTTGTTTTTCCAAGCACCAAAATAATACAAGGGAAGTTTATTTACAACCGTTGGGTTCCCCCCCCCCCCCCCCCCAAAAAAACCCCAAACTTCACAAATGCTGAAGCTATTAAGTCATTTAAAACCCATTATTGTGAAAGATACCCTTGCCTTGCCACCAGATGATGTGCATTTCTGCATTTTGGAGCAGCAAAGCCAAAGAAAGACTTGACACATACTTGTGTTATTTTCCTATTTCTAGAGTTGAGTTTTGGGGCGCTGAAAGAATTATTCTACCTTTACTAGATCTTAACTTGGTCCTGAGCAATGGATAAGTGTCAGTCACTGGTAGAATCTCGATAGCCTTATTGCTGTATACCTTGGTATGACAGCATGACTGAAGGCAGGAATGATGCACAGAAAATACTTTTTTTTCTTTTTTTTTTTAATATACCTTTAATGAACTTTAATTTCTTAAAGCTTGTGGAGATCATCTAAGTATAGGAATGTAAGATTGGTCATTTCTGAGCTGGCAACAAAGGTTTGTCTAGCTGAACCCCAACTGGTCATCTCTGATGCTGACTGAGAGGGGTGAATATCTTAGGGACAGCATAGCAGTGGGGTTAACACGCAGCGAACACAATATGTTCTCCCAGCCTCCAGTGAATTTTCGCTTTGGGCTCAACGAGGTTTTTAACTTTATGTTTAATAGCTCTCCATGAATTTCTCTTCCAGGAACTTCTTCAGTCAACCCCTGTAGGCTTTTAGGATTCAAAGCACTCTGCAGCAAAAACAAAATATTCACTATTCAATTATATTCTGTGTGAAGAATCACCTCTGGTAGTAATGCTGTGCTGGTAAATTATGCTGCAGGTGGTTGGGAGTACTTCTGTGTATCCATAGAGAAATATATTTCTCCACTGACCGTCTCTTGATTTCTAGAGAATTATCACTTCTTCCACATGGATGGATCAATGCCAGGCATGTCTCTTCCTCTCTCCTTTCCAGTTTCAATGCACAGTAAAAAAGGAGGTGGGTCGATAGATTCGTGCTGTGGATGCCTACCTGGACTATCCTGCTTCATGCATGAATTTCTATTTTATTCTGTTTTCTCTCAAGAAACATGGATTTACACATAGGACTCATCCTTCACAAAGAACAGAAAGACTTCATTTCTGTCAGGTGTCTGTCTCCAAACCTATATGTCATGCAATGATGGTCTGTCTTTTGACTTCAGAAGGTCTTGAATAGGCTGTATATTTCAAATCCTAAAAGGGATTTAGGATTGACATTCTCAGCATCAGTGCACCTTAAAATTAGTCTTCCCAGAATTCACCTTGCACATTGAGGTGCCTAAGTTTCCTGCGCAGCAACAGTTAATTCTGCTTCACTTCAGAAAACTTGGGAAAAGTTAAGTGCCTTAGGTAGGTACCCACTTAGTGGTAAAACATCTGACTGAGCCAGCTCACTGGAAAAACTGAGGGAAGTGGTTGGTATGAAACACTCTCTGTGCCTTGGTTTTGAGGAATTCAGAGAAATAGGTATCCAAGGCAAGAAACTTTCTTTTGGGCATAAGTCTCTAAATCAAACCTTTGGGCATGGATAGTGAGAGCAGTGTTTTCACACCTGCCAGGAGAAGAGCTGCCAACACTCATCTTTTACATAATGGCCCCGTGGTTACAGCACTGTCCTGGGAAGCTCAGAACTGGAGTTGCAGGGCAGTTTTAGCCTGAGAAAGGTTTAAACCTGCTCTTCCCATACCCCTGCAGCGTGCTTTAACCAGACATATCTAAACCACGCAGGGTGGAGAGAAGGAACCTCTACCCTTTCTGTCAAAGACGGGCCATAGGCAACCACTTACAGAGCCACAAGGAAAGCAGACCTGAAGAAATGCATATTGTGGTTTACTGGGTAGGAGTCTTAGCCAAGAAAGGAGAATAATGGATTCTGGGCTCTGCTTTTCCAAACTGCTTGATACAGTCAGTATTCAGCAATTGTTTGCTAAATGACTAAGATAATCCAAGCTGTTCTTTATTAAGCTGGGCATCTCCCAAAGAAAAAGGTGTACCTGCAGGAAGGTGTTCTGGCTGCTCAGCTAGCTGTTACCTAATGACTAAATATCTGCTACGGGACAATTGTGGAGCTGATATTTAACCAACTAATCATAACATGCAGCAAAGTGATTAAAAAATGGTTCAGAACTATAGTAAATCTACCTTTAGGATTGCTGGTATTAGATCAAACCTATTATGGTCACACGATGAAAATAGATGGGTAGATTTCAGACTACAATTAAGGCATGTACTCTTTGGTGTCTAGAGTGTAAGTGGGCACATGACATTAATGTCTATGCTTATGTCCTAGTCAGTGGAGATCTAGTCGATACAACCTGTGGAGCACAGAAAGCAATTCAGCTCATACTTAAGTAGATACTTATCTCAGGTCAGCTGAACCACTGCCCAGTCTTTCCTGACTGTACACTAACTACATCTCCAAGCTCACTTACTTATTTTATTTTTTTGTGTGAATATCCTGCCAAAATATCCACCTGATGATTGATAGCTTCTTCTCATTGATTGCCCAGGTTATGAAAAGACTGAAATAGCTTGCTGCATAGAAGGTAGAGTATTTGTTAGAATTTCCTGGATCAACTCAGAGGGAGAAATGCATTTTCCAACAGACCTATGGTGACATATGACCACTGAGAAAACACAGAAAATGGAAGTAATCAGGTTAGCATTCCACTTGTCAGTAGAATTCTCTCCTCTTCTGGCAGAATAAAGAAGGCTTCTTATAGCATCAAAATTAACCTAAAATGGCACATAGACATTGTCAGTAGATGTTTCATGCAGGTAAGAATCCCCACTCTTCGCACTAGAGAAGCTAAAAGTGAACAGAAACAATCAAATCTCTATATACACCTGGTCCACACACAAATGCACACACATATTAGATATAAATTGCTTGTATTTTATTTTTAAATGCAGAACAGACTTTGGACCGCATTTTGAATAATTTGGGTAAAATAAAATATTGATTAATGATTAACTAAATAAGCAGCATCCATTCTTAAAGCATGGAATCTTTGGAAGAAGAATAGGCGATCAGGGGATCAAAGCTTTCATGAGAACATGTGTGACAAAGGAAGAAGGTGTATCTGCACAGGTTGCAAAGTCTAGCATTTCTTAGCGTTAGAGGGCTTCACTTCAGTGGCTTTTCTAATGCTGTTTTAAGGTTTGTGTTCAAGCATGGATAGGCAGTTATGCACATGCATGTGGAATGGAACAGAATAAGCATAAATCAGTTTCTTTTCCCTTGCAGGTCATAAAAAACTCTGTAAACACACAGTACTGTTGTAAAGGTTCACAATGTGCGTTCCAGAAATATTGCAGGACATACTTCCAACAATAATTTTCCACAGATATTCAGAGGGATAACTCTCAACTCTAGCCGTGGAAAATGTCATGTGCTCATTTCCAAAGTTATTAATAATTTTTTTGTGGTTGGTATACAAGAAAAAGTTTGTGGTATGTGGGCATAAAAAACCTTTCCCAGTCTCCCCTCTTCCTGAAGTAAACTTACAGTACAATGGTTGGTAGAACTGTACATTTTGTTTCTTTTTCAGTTTAGTTCCCCTTGAAGTATTGCTCATGAGGGCTAGACAGCACAGCTGGAAAAAACCCAACCCAAAACAAACCCAAAAAGGAAGAATCCCTCACTGTGAACTTTTGCTTTTCATTTGGTAAAAAATCTAAATCGAATAGGAACAAAAAAAATAGGACAAAGAAGGACATTTTTGGCAGAAATTGAACAAAATCAGAAGCCTTAAAATGTTGAACATGGAAGTAATTTATTTCATTACAAAGGAATGATGTGATTATCACAACAGCCTTATTAAAATTAAGTATGGGCTTTGTAATGAAGTCATTGACCCAACATCGATGAATACCTTTACAATTAACAGGAATGTAATAACATTTCAAACTCACTTCTGTTTTCATATCACCTAGCACCATATTCAAAATTGTGCCTCCCCAGGGTCTACCATAACTGAACACAACAAATGCAGTAATGGAATGGAATCGAATAGAAAATATATTTCAAAGTTAAGTGCAGTAGTCCAGGTTTACAAATTCATCTACTGTTTTTTTATATGATCTTTTACATGTAGTTGCCAATTTTTAAGGGAATTTTGGTTGAAATCTATTGGAAAAAATATGCTTACATTCTGTTTGATTAACTTGTAACTAGATAATTTAAGATCAATCTAAAAAGAATATTTATTTCAAACTCCTACAGCATTGTTATAGAGATTGTTACAAGATTCCAGTTGCAACACACTGAATCTTTTTAACCTTTTTAGTTTTGCAATGGAAGGATAAATTTGGCATTAGCTGCTACTATTTATTATTAGTAGTATTAGTAGTATTATTTATTATAATAAATGACAGCATATGATTTTTAATGACTGGTATCAAAGAATTGTGTAATGAATTAATCTGATGAAAAAATCCAAAGCTGCATACTTAAATCAACTGGAATTTCAGAGAATCAGAATGGTTAAAGTTGGAAGGGACCTCTGGAGTTCATCTGGTCCATCCCCTCTACTCAAGCAGGGCCACCTAGAACCAGTTGCCCATGACTGTGCCTAGACATTTTTTTTTAATATCTCTAAGGAGGGATATTCTACAAGCTACCTGGGCAAATTTGCTCTGCTTTAAAAAATTTTGCCACTGCAAGCATGCTGTTTAACACCATGGGGTAAAAAGTAACTAAAATAGCAGTAGCAGCAAAACTTGTGGATAAAGTGTTAAAATAAAATAGAATAAAAAAATCCTTCAACTAATACAACTACTCCTTTGTGGAGAAGGAATTGTTCAATCTATATCAGATAAAGAATTTTTTAAGTAGTACAGGATGTGTCTTCTCTAATAAGGTTTGTTAATATAGTTTTACCGCTATAACTATGCTAAAGGCAGACACAGCCCCAATTTAAATGGGAGAAGGTAGGCAGCTACAAAGGAATTTCAGCACACAAGGACACCTTCCACAAGAAGAAAATTCTGGAGAGAGGACTGGCTCTCCTTAGTCTCCTTCTTCTGGACTACACAGAGCAAAGATGTTTTGATGTAGGCACAGTCACTGTATGGACTTGAATCTCCAAGTCACAAGCTCAGTACACCGAAGGTCAGCAACAGATGATCTCGACCAAAATTGATTCTTTTGCCTTCATTCTGCAGTAGTTTTCTGTATAGGGATTCCCACCCCCAAAGCAGCTTTAAGCCACCTTTTCAGTTATTTTGGCATCAGTTTCTGTGTAGAGTTTTTCTAAGAGGCAGAGAAGCCACTCCTGCCCAGTCTGGGGAGGGACAGGAAAATGTTGAAATGAGCACAATGGGATGAGCGAGGTAGCCTTGCTGGGATTTCTGTGTGTATAAGGATGCATTGGCAAAAATGTGAATCGCTGCCTCCTTTTGCAATGCTGAGCATCCCAACGCATCAGCCAGCTTTGGTGCTGCTGTTGCACCACCTGGACTGGGCTGCGAGCAGTCGCAGGCTCTACAAACTGGGTAGCAGTGCACCTCTTTGGCTGCGCTGAAGCTTCTGGCGTCACGGCAAAGCAGAAGGGATGGGTTTCCTTCGGTTATGTCATATGCTCGCGGGGATTTAGCAGCAGCAGAGAAATAGAGCTGCTCTATTCTTAGTGCTAGCGGGACAGGTGACACAGCCACTAAAATGCTGTCATTTCTGTCACCAGCTGGTACCGCAGGCAACAGATACAACAGAGGCCAAGAATTAAATTGCGAGGGAAAGGATCTTCCCTTCTGCAAGAGCCCCGCAGCCTTCCCCTTCCACAGGCCACGGCTGGGAGCACGCTGGGACGGGCGCTCACGGGGCAGCTTCCCCCTGCCCCACGGGTTTGCCTCTGGGGAGGTAAAATCACAGCGTGTGTTGGCAAGGGGTCTGGGCAGAGAGTGGGATTGGCAGCTTGTCTGAAAGGGCACCAGCCTGCAAGGCAGCCCAGGTCCTCCCGCTGCCTGTCCTCCCTCCTGGGCATTCGTTCCAGTTCATATTCCACCTGGCTTTGGCTACTTCACAAGCCATCCCTTATTTTTCCCCTTGTGGATATGAAGCAACAAGAGACATAATGCAAGCATTAGAAAATTTAGAAGAAGTGTTCTTTAAAAAAAAGAAGTAGGGAAAAATATCAGTAGTTTGGTGACAAACAGATGTGTTCAGATCTGCTCTCTGAAATCACAGGATAATTTCCGTGAAGCGCTCCCTGTGTATTCTTGCAATTTTACATTCACCTTTAAGGATGTGACTGTTCACATCTGACTTTTATCTCTCCGGCGTAGTTAGCCCCACCTGAGTTAATCAACTAGACTCCCTCTGCAGTCAAGAGAAGAAATTGACGTTTGAGAGTCTGGTTCCACCCATCCTAAAGTATAACATAACCAAGTCAGATCAGCTACATCTTAAAAGTCCCTGATTTTACTTTGTTGCAGCTAGGGTTAAACTCAGTTGCCTACACATGGCCATGTAGTGCAAGGTACCCAAGTTGACCTCAGGTTGCCTCTACAAAAGCATGTTGATCCTGTGTCACACCTGATAGCTTCATTTCTTGGATATTTTAGGACATTTTGACAGCAATAAGCATCCAAGCATAAGAAAAGGCATGAAATCCTTTGTAGAGCCTAGTGAGTTACTTAGCTAGCTAAATGTAGGTATCTAAATACCTTTCCAGCTATCTTTTTCCTTTGATTGTATTGACTGCGCTATGGGTCAGCGACCAAAGTGTAAGTAAGTGTCTGATGCCATTTGAGAAGCCCTTGGCTATCCTGCCTGGACTCCAGCTGTAACTCCCATGGCATATCCACCAGCATATTTCTTGGATACCATAGACAGTCACAAATGCCACTAAACATACATTTAGATAACTGAATTAACATATTAGATTCAGACACCTGGATGTGAATTCAATCCATAAAGTTAGTTAAGAAGAATGTCCTATTTTCTTTTAGGCGTGCTTAGCACAATGACACGTCTAACTGAGATGTCATGGAGGTGGTCTAACTTGTGATGAAGTAGATGGTAATGATGATACATGCAAAACTCATAAATTAAAATACATTAACTTAAGATCCTGGACTACTGTAACTTGTTGGAGAGTTGTGAGACATTTGGAATTATAATTGATGCTAAATCTTGTTTTCTTTTTCTTTTTTCTTTTTTTTTTTTTTTAATAATTCTGCAGTGTGAGGTTAGGTCACTTTTTCAAACTTTTTTCAGAGCCTACAAAAATTTTTAAAAAAAATTATGTTTCCTGAAAGAGGTGGAGTTGCCTGATCTTTTCAGTAGAGATCTCAAGGTTCACCAAAAAACCTCAGTGTTGAGTAAGCCAGTCATGAAGAATGGGTTGCATGTAATAGGCATTTGTGAATGAAATATGATGACTTCTAGTACTTTTCAGAGCTTCCTATCAAATGCTAAACTTCCAATGGATCTCTTTCCAGATAAAAGCCCTGAGAGCCCATACCTCCCCCGCCCACCCCCCAGCCCCATTTGTTAAGTAAAACTTCTGATTTTTTCCTGGTTCTTTTCTCTTTCTGCATGAAGAAAGGAGGAATGTACTTTTTTTTCTAGCAGCTCTAGCACTTTGGGATTTTACATGAAACTGTCTTACCTGATCCAATTCATTTCAGGTTTCCCTTCAGGTGTTACATTTTTCAGTGAGTCAGAAATTTTCTGAGGAAGGTGTACGTCATTGCTAAAATACAAAAGGTCAGATCTGCCCCTGATCTTTCAGCATTGCACAACCAAGGTTTTGAATGTTGATCTACCTTTTAGTCGCACAAGGCCCTGAAACACCAATTTTTTGCAGACACAGTTGGAAATCAATAAAAACATATATTAAAAAAGCACAAACAAACCACAACTGTCATGAACAACTTCTCTTTAAAAGAAAATTGCAATGGTGGCATAGAGTTGAGGGGTAGGAAGGAAGGAGAAGAAACAGAATGAATGGTGTTATTCACAGTGCCTGAAGTAAAGCTGCTGTCTGGAGTCAAAGCCAAGATGCTTCTCCAACCTCCTCTAGTCAAGGGACACAAGTCCAAAGGAAGATTCACACCAGAAGTCTAATGTAGGAGCTTTGAGTCAACTCTGGAAGGTCTTATTTCTCTTCACTGATTATATAAGGAGCCGAAGAGAACAGTGTTTTGATTTTGGCACCTCAGGGTCATGTAACTTAGACACTTCAGACATTTTTGGATTTAAATGTCTAGGTAGATTCAGCTCACGTGAGTTTACACTCCGTAGTGTAAATCTCTATATTCAGCAGCTGTGTGGTGCTTAGTTGCCAGTTGGGGTTAAACCATGACAATCCTCTAGACATCCTTTATAACCAGTGGACAAAAAGAGCCATTTCTGGGGAATGGTTTAGCCAGTTTTACAACCTCATCTTTAGTTGAAATAAACTGTAAAATCAATTCATCCTTATCTACTTCTAAGCAACTTCTGCCTCAGCCCAGTCTGAGTGTCATTAAATGTTGGGCTACTTACCCTAAAAATAGCCCTTATGGGTGAATAAGAAATTGTAGCCCCAGAAAGACTCTGCAGAGTGTTGTCTGTTCTCGTGAAATCTTTCAGATCTTCTTCAGCTTAACTTAGGAAAAAATTAGGAATTAGGCAGTGGAGGGAGATGGAAAGGATGCAAGGAGTTTCCAGATTCAAAAATTGTGTTGTTTTTCTAAGAAATTATTTTCTCCAGCCAGATTATACCAATTTGTAGCCACAGCCTTGGTCTGTTTATCTTGGATGCTGTATGGCTTTGCTATAACTGCTCTCCCTTGTCCAGTTTTTCAGCTGATTGATGCACAAAATTGTCTGGTTAGAGATCAATTCAGTCAGTCTTCTGAACTCAGAGTTGTCTCTTCTTTCTCCTTTTTCTCTCATCTGAGTTTCAAATTCATACGTGCCCTATTTTTATACCAGCATTTTCATACAGGTGGTTTTGGTTCACCAACTTAGATCCAAACTATAGGATGGACATAACAACTGGCAAGACACAGCTGGAATACCCTGTGTAGGAGATCCAACTCATCCTGGTCAATCTGATTCTTGAGAAAAGAAGACTCAGATGACCATTGCCAGCTTCTACCTGTTGGAACTGCAGGAAATGCTACCACTGTCTGCTGCCTTGAAAAGAAACTAAGTGACCATAGTAAAGTGATATGTTGTTCTGGAAATTAAGCCACCATTCACTGTCCTGAAATTGAGAAAACCAGAGTTTTCTGGTTCCAGGCAATGGAAGAAACAGCTGGTTTGGCATTGCTTCTGTAATATTGGCAAGCCTGTTCTGCAGGCTGTTTGCACCTACCATCAATAAAAGGCTAAGTGAAACTGCAAGCCATCTGTCTCTGGTGTGACTCTGAACCCTGTAGAACATCTTTTGAGTGATGGTAACCATTAGTCATCCCCTTAGTCTTCAGAGGAGATGCTCCATCTGGGTGCAAGGTGGAAATTTTCTCCAGTCACACTTGTAGATTGCACAGAACAGAAGTTGTAAACACAAACATTTTACTGTCACAGATATTTTAAAACCTTGGAGGGGGGAGGCAATCCTGAAAATTCCTCCTTAACCAGTTTCCTTGAGTCCTGAAACACATGGTACTGTGCCTTCTGTTCCCAAGTGACACCTGCATTCAATAAATCAGAAAGTTCTCAATAAAAATTTGTCCATCATTTTCTGTTACAACTGTCTTCTGGGAAACTGTCAGACTTAAAGCAATTGTTTAGGCTCCCATGGGAGAATCGTAATGAGAAATTAACTTGGTAACAGTGGGTTTCTGTGTTTATTTAAACAAACTCTAGTTATCTTTAATGAGTGAAAAGACTACAAAGAACTGCCCAATATGGGCCCTCACATTTTAACAACAGTCCATTTTCCAGGATTGTCTGGGCTGTGAATATTTTCATACAAGCATGCAGAGATGCCATGATGAGAATTTGACTTCAGAGAAGCCAGGACACTAACTTATTTTTTTAACAGCTATGCAAACGAGATCACCAGACTACAGAGTAACTACTGCTTGGGATTTTGGTTTGTTGTTGCTGTTGTTGCTTTTCCTTCTTTTTTTTTTTTTTTTTTTTTTAAATGAGATTTATGCAATCATGTCAACATTTTCCACAGACTAAACATCTGAGAGATTTCTTCTCTGAAGCCCTGGCACCAGTTGGTGGTGGAAACTTGGATCTTTCCCCCCCTCTGTGCCACAAACCTGCAGATGCCAAATCTGGCATTTGCATCCATGACAAGTGTGCTGCCTTGCCAGCTTGTTTCACTGAAATTGGCTCCTGCTGAGAGGATCTGCTCACAAACTTGTTATGCTGGCACCTGACCATTTTTGGGTACTATCTTTAACACGCCACATCTGTTGTAGGCACACATACTCTTTAGCTGGCTCAAAGCACCACGTGATGGACTGTCCTATTTTATGGAAGTTATCCAGCCTTGACACACTCTTGGGTACACAGCTCAGCAATTCCACAGTCTTGGTTACACTTGACAACCCAGGCTGACATTAGCAATCTTGTCTCACTTCCCCCCCTTTCACGAGGAGTAATCACAGTTGCCTTCCTCATCCGTATGGCTAAAACACAAGGCTAAGTCATATGGTTGTCGAGTTTGAGACATATTGGGTCTGTTTGACAACTCCTTTTTTCAAGGCTCTCTAAATAGTGCAGAAAATTCCACTGCAATTAATTTTGAAAATGTTAAGTGTTTATTAACTGTGAAAGCTCTGAAAGGAAAGCAAAAATAAATGATTGTCAGGATTCCTTTATTTAAGCTACTATAATTTCCTTAAAAATGGAAACAAGATCAGTGGCTCTAGAAAGGCTGAGACATCCTTTAATTTCCCCCTTGGTTGTATCTGATTCATATTATTGGAATTTGGGAAGCTTGACCGATTTATATTCATTATTCTTTGGCAAGGGGTCTTGATGGCAAGGATTATTGATGTTAAAATTACTACTGCTTCTTCGGCAAGACTCGGAGCATGCAGCTCGAGAGGAGAGAGCAGTAAGATGCTCATGTATTTCAATCAGACTGAGGCCGAGAGAAAAGATGAGGGAGACTGGGTCCACTAGTGCTGCAGAAACTTCTGACCCTGTGATAAGAGAGCAACCAGACAGCTATTTAAACCATCCTCTGTGTCTATGCTCCTTCCAGATCACAGCTCCATCCAGATCTTGCCATACAAATACATACTGAGAATTTCAGTACTTATTAATTACGTAAATTCTGAAAGGGAAGGAAAAAAAAAAAGATTGTCAGGAATCTATTCATTTAAGTGAAGCACTTCCAAAAAAAAAAAAAAAAAATCCCACCCCCCCAAAACCCCAAAAGAATTGTCTTCAGTAATGTTTGAAAATTACACGCTGTTATTTTAAAAAGGAGAGGCATTGAAGGTAGTACCATACATTTTCTATATAGATGAATATAAAGTCACATAAGTGTTTATACACATACACACATGCTGATATCTGTGCCCACACTTCATTTACTGTGCATCTACATAATTATATGTCAGGTCACATATGCTTGTGGGTATAAATATGGGGTGTTTAGATGGTGATACAAGAGAATAAATAAAAAGCTGTATCACTGCTCATGTGCATATCACCACTTCTTTCTACCCTGCCCTATAAGCCTTTCCTCTTCTCTGCCTCCATGGATTTATTCCAGCTCTCCAAATTCTTGTGTTACTTCTTACTATTTATTACTTATTAAGAAAAACATCTAGCCATATGAAAATCTCTTCTCCCTTCTGCATGTGGATTTCCTCCTCTGTGCAAGCACTTGGAAAGCAAAATTGAGTCCTGAAACAGTCCTAAACACACCAAAATCTTTACAATCAATTATCCTTCAGCCCTGCAGGGGAAGAAAGGGGACAGTCACACTTTTTTTTTTCCAGAGGTCCTAGGCACTTGTTTCTAATCTATGAAGAATCCAATGTATTCAATTTAAAAGTTGGGCTATTTTTATGTAACAATAAGCTGTCCTTGGCCCATATGTGAGAATTCAGTTTTACTTCTGTGCTTTCCACTCAATAAATAGAAGTAATCATGACACGTGTTTCCAGTGCAAGGACATCAAAGGAAATGCCTTACGAAAATTAATCCCTATCAACTGAAGTGGAAAAAGTAACGCTTTTTTCTATTTCTTTGCTTACTTTTCCCTAAATATTCATGTGGCCTATTCCTAACATCTTGATGTTAGGAGAAGTGTAAAGGAAAGTGAAGTAGTGGATTATATTGCCTGAGAAATAGGTGGTGGAGTATCCACCACTGGAGGTTTTTGAGAGCAGGGTAGGTAAGTAGCTGTCAAAAGGGCTTAGATATGATTGATCTTGCATCTTGATCTCCTATTGAGTAGTAAAGCACAGGACCTCATGCAATCCTGTTCAGCTCCACCTCCTACAGATTCCATGTAGGTAAAATGGTGGTGGAGATACAAACATTGAATTCAATTTCCATTGCAATGTCTTGCTTTATCAGGGCTTTGTCTCTCCTGGTTTATCTAATACAGTCTGAAAAAACCCTTGAGGAAAAACATTGTGATGATACGCTCTCTTTCCATATGTATCAAAAAAATGCTTGCATGTAAGGTGTCTCCGTGTCTTAGTAAACTGTGTGCAACAGACATTATTTATACTTACATTCCTTTCTTAAAAGAAAATCAGATGAGCTACATTACGTGCAAGAACAAACAGAAATACTCTGAAACCATTGTTCAGGTAAAGTCATATAATTTTATGGAGACCATACTGAAATCAGCAGCAGTTCAGATTTAACTTGGTGAACTCTGAAATGACTTCTTCCTTTGCAAGATGTTATTGACCTGGTTGTTTTCCGATCATAGTTTGGGTCAACAGACCTGTATTCATCCCATCCAGCTTGAAATACTCAAGATCTCTGTGGCAACAGAAGCCGCTTCTATAGTCAATACAGAGAAAGAGATAAGTGTATTCATGGGATGACTTAGATCTTAGGTTGGCTGATTCTCCTGAGATAATTTTTTCTTTCTTCCCTGACTACATAATAGTCTTACAGCAGCTCAGGTACCTTAAGACATACAGGATAAATGTGGGCCTCGATTCCTATAGCAGGAGTGAGATTCAGATCTACAGGGGACTGTCTTGATGACACTGTGAAAAGTAATTCTATCTCTGCATCCATCTACACTTCAGGCAGGAAGGACCTCGCAAGATGGACCTTGCAAGAAGCGCTGCCTCCAGCTGTGTGACTGTCCAGCTGCGATTGTACTATAGAAGGAAAAGGGATATCGACAGCCTTGTCTGAGGAAACAAGGCCTCCGAGTCTCTTTCCTTAATGTTCTTTATCATGGCATTCCCCACCTTTCATAGTCAGATGGCAGACTCTCCCAAACCTCACATGAAATACTTTCGTGCACAAGCTGTGACACAGTATGGAAAGATCAAAGGCTGCTGTCTGACTGCTCATCTCTGCTACTGTTGAAAAAATTCCCAGGTGCAGAAAATATCTTTAACCCTTTCTTCAGCCTGTTTGTTAAAGTGGAAAGATCTCTCTCATTCTTACATTGCTTGAATCCAGAGATTCAGTAGATTGTGTGTGAGAAAGGTTTAGGGGAAGGGGGTTGGTAGTTATATCTCTTTTGCTTTAAAAGAAAAATGCTAGGGGAAGCAGTAAGAAACAAGAGAGTAAATAGTGAATATCAGGCCAACCAACATCAAGCTTGTAAAATCCAAACGAGAATTATCGGTCTAGTTTCATATCATATCTATTTCTGCGTGTGTGTGCCTATCTTCTGATCTCTTTATTATCTGTGCATATTATTAGCACAAAAATTCCCCAGTGCAGCAACCCTACCCTGTTCTACTGAGAAACAGTGGACTGTCATTCCTAGAAATCCTAGAAAATTGTGCTGGGAAAGTCTTTGAAAGATCAACTGTACCATCCCCTGATGTAAGACAAGATCAGTGGCACTTAAATAATTTGTCCACAGTTTTCCTACTGAGCATGGTGGATGTCATTGCTCACATTAATGTCCACGTCAAGAATCCCGAAGGCTCTAGTGGCCTGCAGTTCTTCTTTTGGATGTTTCAGAAGCTACTTATTTTACCTTGAATGGGACATCTTAACAGCAAAGTCTTTGTTCTGAAAAATTTGGAACCATTTTATCCCTGAGTGGAATCAGAACCAGAGAGCTATCACTTTGCAGTGCAGAGGCATCTTGTTCTGATGTTTCAGTCACTATGACTTGACACCCCCCACCTGGAGTGCTGCATCCAGTTCTGGGGTCCCCAGTACAAGAAAAACATGGACCTGTTAGAGCGGGTCTAGAGGAGGCCACGAAAACAGTCATAGGACTGGAATACCTCTGCTATGAAGAAAGGCTGAGAGATTGTTCAGCCTTGAGGAGAGAAGGCACCAGGGAGACCTTATTGTGGCCTTTCAATACTTAAAGGGGGCTTGTAAGAAAGATTAAGAAAGACTTTTTATCAGTGCCTGAAGTGGCAGGACAAGGAACAACAGTTCTGAACAGAAAGAAGGTAGATTTAGATTGGACATAAGGAAGAATTTTTTTACAGAGGGTGACAAGACACTGAAACAGGTTGCCCAGAGAAGTGGTAGATGCCCCATCATTGGAAATGTTCCCAGTCAGGTTGTATGCGGCTTTGAGCAACCTGATCTAGTGAAACATCTTCCTGCCCATGGCAGGGGGGTTGCACTAGATGACCTTTAAAGGTCCCTTCTGATCCAAACTATTCTATGATTCTATGAATTGCATAATCCAATCTGAATAGTCTGTAGTACTAGAATTGCGTTGTGAGCAGCAAAAAATCTTCCACGACTTAAGAGAAAGATCATCAGGAAATTCTGAGTTTGGCCTGCTGGACTTTACAAGAAGGAAGACTGAGGCTGTCTTGGAGATAGTGTACTTCAGTGACAATGTGAGGCTGTGAAGTCCAGGACAGAGAATTTGTGTGACACAAGAAACCTAGATTTTCTTTCTGTCTTTACAGCTATCTTCCTGTATGACCCTGTAACAACTAATTTCCCCCTTTCTACCTGTATTTCTTCTCCCACCATTTGCTATGCATCCCTGTTGGCATAATACACCCTTTCAGGCAGTTCAAATCCTCCACAGATTTTCCCTCTGCCTAGAACAATTTATGTTCTCATCTGAGGCATATAGATGTTGATATCCAGGTGTGGATTTATTACAAGGAATGAAGCGGGCTTTTAAAAGCCTTGCCTTGCTATCTTTTCTGCATACCATAGTGTTGGGTGCATGTGTCAAAGCAGCATGTTGGGGGAGGAATGTGGTGGAACTGGAGAGAAGCAGTAGCATTGCAAAACATCTGTTGGCCAATTTCAGCCAAAATTTGACAGATGGGGTACAAATTGCAAGGATGTTACAGCCTTTGAGTTTTATAAAATTAAGTGGCCAGACAGAGGAAAGACATGTCACTAGTACCCCCTTTATAGAGTAGGCTCGATGTATCTCAGTCATTATCAATACCAGATAATCAACAGAAGAAAGAAAAGCTGTGAATTTTGCAACCATTCACAGGCCTGAAATAGAGCTTGCACCTTGTTGGACATGACAATAACCAGTTAGAAACACAAATCCGTTGCTAGCCTGGCTTCGCTTGTCCCACTGCATACAGAGGAACTGATTTTGTTGCATTTTTCTCATATGTCCTTGATTTATTCTATTTCTTCCTTTTTCAGAACATTTCAGTAGAATTATTAGTCTTTGTTTGTCTTACAGAAGTAAATGGACCAAAGAGCTAACAGCTGAAATGGACCAGAGAAATTAATACTGTTAGTTCAAAATTGTGAGAACTAAACAGGGGAATACTGAAAAAAAGGTGAAATGATTTGTCCAGTGTCACATAGGAAAGCAGCAGCAGAGATTGGTAAAAATAAATATTTTTGAGCACAAAACCAAGATGAGGGAGATGAAATCATCCTTTCTTTCAAATGTTAGAGCAGCAGAAAACAATTACATTGACTATAGGTCAGACTTTGAATTTGGGACACACAAATATTTCCAAATTCAGGAAAGAAAGGATGAAATCAGCTTCCTGATAATAAGCACGAAAAAACCAGATCTTAGGTTGGTGTCTTGAAACAGAAACCTGGGACTCTTGAATTCCAGAGCCCTACCCAATTATAACTGTGATATATCTGTGTTTAAAGGACAGTAGCCCCCCCCTTTCTAGCTATTTAAATAGATCTGCTTCTTTATCCTGTATTTGTGGATCTTGTTCTGCACTCACAAAAAGACTGCATGAGTCAACTGGTGGGAATTTTTCATTTCTGCTAAACCAGCACTTTTCTTTCTCTTTAACACTAATAACTCAGGCCCTGTGTCTCTCATTTCATAACCCAAAGGTATGGAAGCCCTACTTGCATTATGCTCCGTCAGCTGTGTTACAAAAATACTGATTTAAAGCTCTATTTTTCCCTCTTCGGCATGTTTCCAATAATGTCTGGATAAGAACTGCTACAGGTGCCCTCCCATGTTTCAATTTTCCTCTTCTCAAGAAAATGCGTGCTCCTTCGAGAGCAGATAAGCTCAAGAAAAAAAAAAAAGAACCACTCAGACCTCCTGTGAGGTCACAAATGATTATGATAATAAAGAAGAAATGCTGAAGCTCTCAGTTTACAGTTATTCTGTGGGATCATAATCTGGGAAACAGTATTTGCTTTCTCTTTCCTTGAAAAAGAGGTAATTGCTCCATCCCTCACACCTGCAGGAGGGCAGAAAAGGGATTAAAATGAGGGGTCTCATCAGAATTGTCAGGATGAAAAGGCAGTACAAACAGTTGATTTTGCAAGTCCACCATTGTCCAATCTATCTGTGTTCTCCATGTACTCATTGGGCAAAGGGCTTTTTATTCGAGGTGTCTAGTCGCATAGGAATCTACCACTGAAAAATATTAGAGAAGACAGCATTTTGGAAATGGAATGTAGGCAGCAAGACAAATCTTAGTTGATCCAGTTTATGATTTATTCCTTGGGCCAGGGATATAAGCTCAGAGAAAAAAAAAAACCCGAAAAAGAAGAATTAATTGGTTCACTACATGCTAATTCTTATCTGAAAGAGAGAGGGAAAATTATACCTTTCTCATATAACAGCAATGCTTTGCCAGTGATGTACCTCCCCAACATGTAGGATTTCTGTTCCCAAACATGCTTTTCCTTTGCCCTGATGGAGATCCTCTAAAAATGGGATTACAGGCAAGGACATTCAGTCATTAATTTGTTTCTTGAATCTCTGGCAACCCTACACAAGAAAATTTCTTCCTTGATGTTTAGAGAGAGAATCATTCCCATCAGCTACCTTGATCATCGTCCCTTCCAAGTACCCCAACATGGGTCATCTGTCTTAGGCTCACATGAATGTCTTCTTTCTCTTCACAGCTACATTTCTTCCCTAGGGTAATAATCACATTATTTAATATTTATAAACAATATCAGAAAAACACTTTAATAACATATATTTTAGTGTCTGGAAACAACACAAAGGAGTCTGTATCACATATGTCGCAAGCTCCTTGGCTGGCTGTAAAAGGTGCTGGTGGTTGATAGCCATAGCTTGAGAACTAATACGGAGATAAACAAAGTCAGTGCTGATTGCCTCTGGGCTTTTGAAGTAAGGAGCATCTGTGACTCATGGTGGAGAACAAGAGAGTACTGGAAACAAACATGGAGAATTTAATGAGAAAGCAAAGAGAGCGGTGCTATTAAAACTACCCGGTAATGTCAGATTGTTGAACATGTCTGCTGAAAAACAGTGGATGTACTGCCATTGAAAAACCTTTACACTAGCTTGGTCAAAACCATTAAGGGCATATGACAAGAGACACCCTTCCACCGACCTATCGGCATGAGGCAGTTGCCCTGCCCCAGAAACGTCTTCTATCTGTGTGTTCAAACATCTTGGACTAGAGCAGCTGATAGCCTAAATATTTCTGTTTTCTTACTGAGATAGTTAATTCTCTAAGTAACATTTGCCGTGAACAGAAATCCTTTGTGCATTTCACTGACTTTACTCAGATTAACCCTATCTACCACTTGCCCCTGAAGTCAATATAATGACATCTCCTGAAAATATATAGTAATTATAGAGTCTTTGATTTGACACTTTTGAGGAAAAAAATGTAAATAAAAATAGTTTCCCTTACTACCATAGGTGCCTTTGAAACATAAATTAGAATTTCTTGTCCTAATTTGCCATTGACAAGTCTTAGAGGCAGAGTTAAGACAAAATTCTTGAGCCAGCAAACTTGCTTCTACAAGTACAAAGGAATTTAAAGAGTGGCCTCGGGAAGAAATGGATGTAGCTGTCAGTCACATGAAAGAATTTAGAAACAGAATGCAATGCTTTGTCAAATGGTGGGATTCAAATGTAACGGCATGTCGTTGACCCTGGTGCTCAGCAACACATATTTCAAATCCCTGAAGATTAATAGGGAAGATGGTTACAGCTCTCACAACAGCTGCTGGAAAGTGTTCCTATCTCACGTTTTAATTACATGTATTTATACAGTAAAAAAGTCCTAAATGCAATATAGCCTGTAGTATGCAACAATTTTGAACATTTATGAGATTCAGGCAATTAAGAGTCTAAACTTTCAAATGTTTCCAGATGGCACACTGATTAACAATTGTGTGAATTTAATATTTGTTTAAATGCGCTGCTCTGTAAAATATTTCTTAATAGTATATGAATGCATTGCAATGAATCTAGGCACAACTTTTCTTCAAGCACAACTTGCCTCATTGCCTGAAGAAGTGGAAATCTCATTAGCTGATTATATAGACCAAAAGCAGTAGCAAAGCAGTGGTAAGAGATGAAAAAGATGAAAAAAGAAGCCAAGCTATTTCTTAACTAATGAATGTTTCTCCTTTCTTTTAGGTGCAGGTCCCACGATCTTCATGCAAGCCACTTACAGCATCAGTCTCACAGTTCTTGCACGTGAACCTACTAGTAAGGACATTTTCTTGGGGCTAAAAGCATTATGAATGTTGACATCAGTTGCATACAGTAAATTGAAAGTGAGGATCTACAGTGTAGTTTTGTTTTTTAAGAAAGGACCTAACCTTTGGTGCTTTCAATGAAGCTAAACCACTTAAATTCCTTAAATAATCTGTCCACAGCTTCTTTTGGTATTTCCAAGCCTTCCTCATTTGTACTATTTTTTCTGTTGAAAACTTGAATCAATGCAATCCCCCACCCTCCACCCAAAATATTTATAAGTGAAACTTATTTTAGCAGAGAGAGACCTATTGATGATAATGGCAATCATCAGCTATGCAGCTAGAGATTTTTGTAGGAGTTTATGATCTAGTTAGTTCATATATTTGAATCTGATACTAGGGTCTGAAATAAAAGGAGCAGCCTGAAAATGCAATGTCAGAAGCCTCGTAAATCTTCTATTCTAAAACCTAAAAATGGAAAAACCTTGAATGATCTATAATCTTTAAAAATCTGGCTTCTGCCACATTCAGGAGAAACTGTTCCCTCATTTTGTGAAATACTTGTAATACATGCAAGTCACAGAAAACAAGATTTATCTCACCTGCCATCTGAGATCTGTAAGGTAATCATCTGAGTCCAGAACTGGGTGATCCAGTAAATTCCTTTGAAATTCAATAGAGAAAAATATGTGCCTCCAAAGTCAGATTCTTTTCCCATCTTTTAGACCCTAGGAGGAGATGAACTGCCCTCTGAAAACACCTCTTGCTCTCCACTGTTTGTATAAGGAGCCTGATCTGACTATAGATGCAGGTATCTAGCTTCTAGATACTTAAAGTATGAGAGATGAATCCCAATAATAATGGACATAGTTTACTCTGAATTTCAAAATAAAGCTTATAAATTTCAACTTTAACTCTTACAGCTCTTTCTTTTTGTGTGTCAGGGACAGCAGTGATTATAAAAAAAACAATGGAAACATCCACATTTTGGCAGAAGTGATTCAGCTGTCATGCCTTTCAACCTCAATAAAGCTATTTCAATATAGCTTCTTTCTGAGGTACAATTCAAACTATTAGCTATGCCTTTTCCCTTTTCCTCTGTTCCTTTTTCCCTTGGGTTACTTAAGCAGGTTGCAAAGCTGGCAACGTCCACGTTGGAGCAGTTTTTGAAATTCCATATAATCTTCTGGTTTTGAAATTAAGCAAAGGGAGAATGTCATCCCTAAACCTGTAAGGAAACAGAATGAAACCTTAAAAATTAAAATAGCAAACTGAAATTGTGTGAAATGGTTTTAATAGATCCAGGAGAAACAATGGAAACCTACCCCTAGGCGCTGGTTCCAGAACACCTGTAAAGGAAATTTATGAAGTAGATTATGTGGTGAGTTGGGTGTGATTTTAAGGACTGTGTTCCTAGCTCAGAAGCAAGAACAGACAATCTCATCATTTGCTTCCACGTGGGAAAACTACACAACAGGAAAAAAAGGAAGGAAGATAAACTATGAATGACAACTAAAAGAAAGAGTACTGTGTTTTCCTTTTGTTTAGCGGTGGCTTAATAGACGAGGATGGGCTTGAGAATAGCTAATTGGTTCAGAGCGCAGAGCCTGGACATTGTACTTGGCTTTGCAATTTACCTAAACACCTTGGATAAACCACTTGGCTATCCTGCTTTCTTTTCAACTGTCCTGACTGCTTGGGTTGCAAACACAACTGATGGAGACAAGAGATTTTTTTCTTTCTATTTATTTGACCAGAGTCTTGCCAAAGGTGCAACTGGTAAAGATGCTTAACATACTTGTGATGCCATTTGGTAGGCTCTGTTTGGTGGCACAATTGCACTGTGAAAGACCAATTTATTCTCCTTGACTGGGATTCCATTGACTTAAGTGAAAGTTAAAAAAAAAAAAAAGAAAAAGGTGAACCCCACTGGTCATTGAAACATTGTGTTAAAGTAGTATTAAATGAGGGAAGAATTTTACCTGCTCTATCATTCTTCCACAAATTGTGCATCTGCTTTCCCCTTCTATTTCTGTTTTTTTAAATGTCAGTGGATACTGATTTTGTTTCTCTCATAGTTGTGACAGAAGTGAGGGGTTTTTTTTTCAGCAGCACTTATGAAGACAAAATTTTAAAGCCAGAGTTAGCTTGTCCAGAGTAGTTAGTGAAGGAGGAAGGAGAGAATGAAAAAGATGCTCTTCTCACCCTCAGAAGCAGACATAACTGGTCTGAGTTACTTGACAGTGAACACCCGTTTCAAGCACAGCTTCCCATAGAACCATCATGGCTTCATGGAGTCCTGTTAAAACACTGTGATTTTTACAAAATCATGTTAAGATAGTACTACTGAAAGAAAAAAGAACTGCAATTATATCAATTGCTATACAGCTAGACAGTCCTGCTAATCTCAGGAAAAAAAAATTTACATATAGTTATTTCCAGGAAGAAACAAACACTTTTTCAATGTAGCAATGTAATTAGCATAGGCTTCCATATCTGAATTCTAATGAATTCATTCCTATTTTTTAGTGTTTTATCACCACTTCCTTTTCCAGATCCTTCATGTGATATATTAGTCTGTTTGGATTTGATAGGCAATAAAACCAGACCAGTCAGTCTGTTAGTTCTATAACCCTTTTGCATTTAAGAAATAATATAAATAGCATAAAGACAGAGGGAGAAATCAATGTGTCAATTATTTATATAGAAGAAAGTCTACCTAGTAAAATGAAATTGCTTAGTTCCTAAAGGGCAGAGATGAACTTTTTTGGCTGCTTATGCAGAAATGTTATAAATATTTAAATGTAAATAATAAAATCTTTACATGCATAAATAAACATGAGATTGATATTACACACACTACAGCAGCAAAATATGACAACTGCTGCTTCTTCAGGAAAATGGATATTTCCTGTGACTGAATTGAGAATAAACTCAAAGCTAATAAGATACCTCACACACACTTCGATTCCACACTGCTTTTAAGGAAAAATTTCCCTTGGTTGGTCTTCTTAGAAAAGGTCTGAAGACCTCTCTGGAACAAACATTTAGAATAAAACAAAACACAAGTTTTGATTTCTTTAAACACAGGATACTTGTCTCAGCATGGGGGTAGCTGAAGGAATTTTAAGAGCTAGTGACATAAAAGTTATCAGCTCTTTTGTTCGTTATTATGGTCCTTATGACTCCAAGAACGAAGAGGTTACCTGGGCTCAAGGCTGGGTCAGTAGCCTTAGAGGTGGACCTTGTAGGAAGAATGAAGAGGTGGTCCCCTGGCTTTCTCTTTGCCTCCCACCTTAGCACTCGGGCCAGAGGAGCCTTCTCTGACCGATATCTCCTGCTGTGATGGGGTGATGCTCTCACTCCCTTACTGTGCCGCATGACCCGACTCGCTGCTGCCTTCTGCTTTCAACCATCATGAATCAGTTTACGGTCACTTAGTTGTATGAGGTACACCTCAGCAGAAGGAGTCAGGTTCAAACTTATTAGCACTGTTTTACCAGGAGGTTTGGTTTTGAACTTTTGGTTAGGTGCATATGATTAAATAAAACAAGTCATGGATCAGTTAAAGGTCAGTCCCATCCTGCAGGTAAGGGGAATAGCCTGGCTTGTAGACACACGCCTAAATTCTCTTTCCCTCCAGAGGGGATTGCAGTGTCCAAACTGCCTGTTGGGAACAGTCCACAGCATGTGTAAATCCCCTGGGCCGTGCCCAGGCATAGTCTAGGAGAGTGCCAGCCAGTGCAAGCCAAAACCGTACAGGCAGCATGCGAACAATTACATATTCTGGATAATTGGGGGATGGAGGTTGAGAACATGCTCTGGCTTTGATTGTTTGTTGGTATAGATGTAGCCTTTGTTCCCAGTAGAGAGTTATGAGGTCTTGAAGAACTCCATGTTTACGAAAAGACTCTGGAGACAGGCTCTAAGACTACAGGAAATTCTATGATTAACTTCTTTTCCCACAGATACACTTATTTAAGTCATTTCCCTTTGCTAACATGAACTCATTTTGTGGTATATAACTTTTTTAGGCTCTTAATCCACATGGTCATCTGTATAGTTTTGCCAACTGTAGCATGGCTGTAAATACGCAGAATATAAAGATACTTAAGGAATGCTAAATAAGGAAGTTCAGGATTACCATTTAACATTAAAAAACCCAGCAGCAACAAAACAAAATAAAGGCCTTGAAGAGGCCTTGAAATCACATCTCTATCTTTGGTGTTATTTGAACAGCAGAGTTCAAACACGAGACCACCTGCCCAAGTGAGAGATGGAAAATGTTCAGGACTGTTGAGCACGCCACAGATTTTCACAGTGGCTCGGCAAAGAGCTATTTAGCACAGGTGTTTAATTACGACACATCAGGGAAGCTCACGGCATCCTACACTCCTTAGACTCCCGCTCCCACCTGTGCGGTGGACTTATGTCAGCAAACAGGGCTGAAAAAGCAGGTACACTGCAACGCTTGCAGGTTCCCAAACTGCTCTGGGGCTTTTCTGACTTAGTGGGAGCAAACAAGCTCATTGAAAAAAAGCTGCAGGTACACACCGCATGAGCACAGGCGTAATGCTAGATTAGGAAATTCTCTGAAGTTACATTGCTTGGAATTGGAAGGTGGCTCATGAGTAGTTTGGATCACAGCACCATGCTGAGAGTTTCTGTCCAGAAGCCTAAGGAATGAGAGAATCAACTTAAAAAATCCAAAGAAAGCTGTCTGGAAAATTTCCAGTGCAAACATTTTTTCCTTCTGAAAATGCTGAGTTGTTGAGCATAGAATGTGTGGCGGAACCATTCTGATTTTAATTCATTCTAGCCTACCCAAAAGACACAAGAAAAGAATGTAATGTCCTGGTAAACCCAAAATACTCCTTTTCAACCTTTTGTGAGATGAGATACTCTGAACTTCTGTTTTTTAAAACTTGTAATTAAATAAAAGTTTGGTTTAAGTTTAACTATATCTCTGCAGGGTTACTAAAAAACCAGTTTTCTCCATATAAGTCCATCTCCCTGTCAGAAAAAATTGTTCCCTTTTTATATATATTTTTTTAAATTACATTCAAACAAATTTTAAAACCTATTGCCTTCCTAGATCTGACCACCCATCTGAATGGGTGCAAGATTTCCAGTAGGAGAAACAAGTGTATCTGATTAAGTATATTAATGTAGCATAGGAACCTGCTTACTTGTAGGTTCCAATTTCAGTTTAAAAATAGAAACTATTCTCTTCAGAGCCATACACAGAAAGCAGATACTTGGGTTGGTTCCAAGGTTCCTTACACAGTTACGAAAATCTTAGTCATAACAGAGAACCTATTGGGTTGGTTCCTCCACCAGAAAGTAACAATAATAACAAAAAAGAATTGATAACTGCCTTTGCAGAATAAGTTGACCAGTACATTATCAACATGATGTCTGCAAACAGTCCTTGGGTTTTGATCTCTGGAGTGGGATTTGTCTGACCTAACTTCCAAACGTCAAGAAGGTGAGTCTAAATCAGTCATCTAGGATCTTTTGGCAGGTAACGGAGAAAGACTGGATCCTTCAGAAGGTGATTCACCTCTGTTGGGTGCCTATTTTGGGACAAGGTGAAGGGACTATGAATGATTTATAGAGGGAGGGTAGATGACTTTGTTAGACGAGGTGCTTAATTTTAGCAGATGTGTTGGGTTTATGTGGCAAGGTTTTGATAGTGGGGTGAGAGTGGGGGGGCTTCAGGGGTGGCCTCTGCGAGAAGACTCCAGGAGCTACCCCCATGTCAGACAGACGCAGTTTCAGCCAGGTCCAAAATGGACCCGTCACTGCCCAAAACCGAGTCCGTCAGTGATGCTGGTGGCACCTCTGTGACATATTTAAGAAAGGGTAAAAAAAGTGTTGTGCAGCAGCTGTGAGAGGAATGAGAAAAATGTGAGAGAAACAACCCTGCAGACACCAAGGCTGAAGGAAGCTGCAGCCCATGAAGAGGAATCCACGCAGGAGTGGGTTTTCTGGCAGGAACTGTGGTCCATGGGGCAACCAAGCTGGAGCAGTCTGTTCCTGAAGGACTGTAGCCCGTGGAAAAGGATCCAGGCTGGAGTAGTTCTTCAAGAACTGTAGCGTGTGGGAAGCACTCACATTGGAGAAGTTTGTCAAGGACTGTATCCCACGGGAAGGAGCCCACACTGGAGCAGGGGAACAGCATGAGGAGGAAGGAGTGGTGGAAACAGTTATGATCTGAACACAACCCCATTCCCCATCCCCTCTGCATTGCTCAGGGGAGAGGAGGTGGAAGAGTCAGGAGTGAAGATAAGCCAAGGAAGATGTGGGAAAGTGAGGGAAAGGAGTTTTTAGTTTTGGTTTTATTCCTCACTATCCTACTCTGTTATTAATTGGCAATAAATTAAATTAATCTTCCCCAAGGTGAATCTGTTTTATCCATGACTGTAATGGGTGAATGATTTCCCTGTCCTTATCTTGACACACAAGCTTTTCCATTGAATTTTCTCACACTGTGCTGCTGAGGACGGGGAGTGATAGAGCAGCTTGGTGGGTACCTTGGTGGCTAGCCAAGGTTCATCCACCACAGTGGGCTAAAGATGGGTTAAGTTAGTCCCAGTGATGTCTCTGGGAGGGTTTCATCTCACTTAACTTCAGATGCTTAACCAGGCTAACAATGCAAACGTTCATATCTGAGCTAGTGACCTCAGCTTCTGTTACAGTGGGTGGGGAGGATTAGGCATTTTCAGGGCAGAATAAATTGAGATGGAGGAATAGGCACTTCTGAGGCAGAATTCATTGGGCTGATAGGAATTTATTCTAAATATTTCCATTTTTTCTTATTCATCATAAAGAAAGGTTGGACAGCCAGCTCCAATATGAATGTTTTTTCTGAAGATTTCTGAAGTTGGACAAAAACTGATCTTGCCAACAATCTTTTACACCCTGATTATAAAATCTCAAGGAATAGCATTTTCTTTTCTTTACAGGTGGGTTCTGACAATCAGATCTCATACAATTGAAGTATTTGGACATTAAGCTTCTGTACTCCACAGGAAAAGAAATAATAAAGACATGCAATACCTCCCCATTACCTCAACCGTCACTGAGGTTATGAAACAGTGCTCTTCTGCAATACTTTCAGGTTTGTTCTTATAGGAATGCAGATCTCCAGGCTAGTTCTTGAGGCAGCTACTTAGCCCAATACCTAACTAGTGCTCAACCATTTTCTTTAGCATGAAGGGTGAAAACTGTGGGCTGGTGTACATTCCAGAAGGTGAATTTCTTCTCATGAAACCTAGCTGTTCTTAGGCAGACACCATACAGTCTGGCACATCACTGTCTATTAGGAATTTATCTTCCATTCAAACACACTTGGTCCCTCCTTTTTGTTTTGTAGAAAGGCTATTTATTAAACAGACATCTGACCACTTTTCTTAAAAAGTTGATGGGATTAGCTGAGATCAAATAAGAGTGATGCCCCAGCTTTTCCTGTTGGCTGGATTCAAACCACAGAGACTTCCATGGAACAGTAGGGAATGTTGGAATTCTATCCAAGCTGTAGAAAGTGTGATACTTTAAGCTTTAAAGGCTTTCCAAAGTTACAGTAATAATTTAAGCTTTAAGCAAACTGGAACTTAGTTTGTAAGAACTCGGAATTTTGCAATATGAATCACAGAAGCGTAGAATGGTTTGGGTTGGAAAGGACCTTTGAAGATCATCTAGTCCAATCTCCCTGCTGCGGGCAGGGGCATCTTCAACTGGATTGGGTTGCTCAAAGCTCCATCCAACCTGACCTTGAACATTTCCAATGATGGGTCGTCCACAGCTTCTCTGGGCAACTTGTTGAAGTGTCCTGCCACCCTTATTGTAAAAAAATTTCTTCCTTATGTCCAATCTAAATCTATAGTTGATTTTAGCAGTATGTCTTTATTTGAGAATGGAATGAGATTTCAACACAACATATGGAGTATTTAGAACCTTAATGCAAGTATGAAGCATTAATCATATCTCTCACTGGAATTGCTAAATCAGAATCTCAAAAATTTAGAAGTTGGCTTTTGGTTTAACTCTGTCTTCCAAAGTCCAAATCTCGTGTCTTGCAGATAACTGTCACAGAAGTCACAGCTGACTGTGATTTTAGTATAAATACTGAACATGAAATGGTTTACTTACATTGCCACTTTCCTGACAACATCCAGAAATCTGTTCCAAATCCTGCTAGAATTCAGAGTTTTTCTATTGACTTCTATATACAGGTAACAAACAAGGGATGCCTAAATGCAAGGGAACATGTGTTTCTCAGCTCAAAGACCTTATAATTTAGTTACCATAAAGGCAGACCATTGATTCCAGCCTTTGGACAAGGATTTCTCTTTCTATTCACTTTTAAGCTGTTTTAAGCTAGAACACAGATTCTTATGTTTCTTTGCTATAGCTTTTGAAACAGGTATCTTTAAAGAGTAGCTTATCCCAATAACTCTCTGTAGAGAGAACCTTGACAACTGACTTATGCTAACCAACAGAAAACTAAAAATAAGCCTAATGAATCCCAGTAACAATATCTAATTCAAATCAGGTCAAATTTTACTGGTTATTACTGCTACATATTGAAAAAAACTCTTGAGGAGGAATACAATTTGGTCTTGAGGGTATTCCAATGTTCAGTATCAACAACACAATTGTGTAACTGTTTAGTCAGTGTCTTATAAGGATGCATTCAGTATTTAGTAATTTAAAAAAAGAAAGCAGTATTTCTTTTTTTATTGGAGAACCCCACTGTTAAACATCTCTCCAGCTAATGTTTAATAACTACCTTGCTTTATCTTGTACCAATCTTGACAATAATTAACCTGAAACAACTGCAGTTGTTTTTAGTATAGGAACATGTTTACTTTGACAATTTTAATTTTCTTGTTAAATAAAGGGTAAACAGTTAAAATCATGACACTCTTAAGTGAAGAAATGAAGAAATTTTATGTTTTTCCTTCTTTGGAGCCTAACGGCGTCTTCCCTGCTGTGGAGTCGGCACTAGTGGGAGAGGTTACAACACGCTGGGTTTGGCCAAGATGCAAACTGATCTCCCACAAAGATTTAGAGCAACTCTGAACTAGCAACTAGCATAAATTACACTGAGGTGTATCATTTGATTCTTTGCAAATCAAAGGCTCCAAGAAGTGCTAGAGTTGTTCCTGAGGGGTATCATACAAGAGAGTTACTGGCCATGGCCGTGGGTAGGGTTCAGCCTTCTTAGGAGAGAAATCTGTGTTATGTGCAGTGCCAGCACAGGCATGAAGGAGAGGAAGATGAGGGAGATGATAGATAAACCACACAGTACTAGGATTTCAGCCTTGATATGTGTATTAGAAGCATAAGAGTCTTCTTCAAGTGCTAATTTCCTAGAAAGGAGCAGATGCTTACACTGGCTGGGCCTGCCGTTGACAGTTACAACTGGTGGCCTGCACAGCCACCCCGGCTCAGTCAATTAGTTTGCTTAGTAGCCAAGCAAACTAAACCTGATTGCCACATTTCTTTATCACATATTTTTCTCTGCTAATAAAAATCTCATGTCCTAAAACATTTTAAAAAGAAAAGAAAACTTAATGTATCATTGTTGAGATCTTAATTCTTTCCCAAATCTACAGCATGCTCCAGTTAGACTTAGAGCAGTTTTACTTAATGAAGACATGAATTAAGAGCTGGAAAATAACATATTGTGCTGTATGTAAAATGAGGAAAATCATGCATAATGCTTCCCCTCATTTGTACGTATTACATTTGTGATTGTCAAAAACAGGATTAACTATCCCTCTTGGGTTGTGCATTCCAAAATGCTTAATCTATTCTCCCCTTGATACAACAGAGTAACTCCCATTCATACACAAGCATACTGAAAAAAAAATTAAAATCTACCCTTGTTTCCCATCTCTCATTAATTTCCTACTACTTTCCATTAGCACCCAAAATCACTGCACTTCTCATTAGTGGAAAAATAATTTACACACATAAAGTGCTGCATAATGAAAGCCAAGTCAGGGGTGGTGGTGGGGAAAGAAGCCTTGCTAAGTTTCAGAACACGTAAATGCAATAGTTAAATATAGATTATTGCCCTCAGTTTCCTTGAGGGTCAGAAATCCCTGTCATTAATCCCTGAAATTTCCTGATACCTGCTGAAAGGACTGAATGAAGACCAGGGAAGGGACTGGAGTGGTAATTGTCAGTGGATGATTCTTCTCATCTACTTCTAGCTACTTGACTAGTAGGGATTAGAAGCTTCACACTCTAGTATCTTTATATTGCCAATGGAATGATAGAAAGAAGAGTTCCCATTTGTATTCTTGATGCTTCAACCTACATTCCTTGATGGTTTCAAGAAGTGCTTCTCTTATTCCTTCTCTGTAAGGATCTTTGAGTGACAAAATAGACACCTTAGGGACCTAAATTTTGGTGGGATTAACCACGACCTTAGAAGCAACAGCCAGTTAACAAAAGAAATACACAGACTAGAGCAAGGGTTTCAAGAACCAGAAAGTCACAGGTCTGTAATCACTATTTTAAGGCCTGTTTCTTCTCCTGAACTGAGATGATCTTAGCAAAAAAGAGAATGCCGTGAAAACAGGTACAAGCCTCCAATCCTAACTGATTCCCAAAAGCTCGTACAAATCAAGAGTAACCACTAACTCCTGGGAGCTATCATGATGTTTGTGAGAGATTTTTTCACACACACAAATGCTTTCTCCTTCTTTCATGTACATATAGAAGCTTTACTCTCCTGAGATTTATGATGCTTCCCCATTATTTGCCACCTGAACATGATCCTCTATGATAACCTAATGTTGCCATTGCCAGATTTCCAGACTCTTTCCAAAGTGCATGAAAATTTACCTGCTCATTCCTGAATGATATGGGGTTCTCTGTGCAGCCTGCAAATTTGAAGATGAAATTGCCTGAAAAGAGCTTTTTTGAAATCCATTGTGTGATCTACTGAATAATAGCTCCTGTTGTATTTTATTCCTTTCACCAAGTGAATAGACAGGCAGTAGGGTAACACTATAAATAGATAACATCATCCCACATTTTGGATCACTCAAGCTGTTTAACAAGGCTCAGATTTTCTCACCCAACTTTAGGCACTTAACTGAGAGGCTTAATTCAGGGCTATCATCACCTTATCTTTCCTCTGTAGACAGTGGAAAAAGATCGGTATCCCCAGGGGTGATTCTGGCCAGACTACACTATGAATCTCTTTCCCTCCCTAACTCTAGAGGACATCTATTTGGGTCTTAATCACCATAGCTCAGACAGTTAAAGTCAGGTGAGATGAATAGCAAGAGGATTAGCAAACAAGAATGGGTCTTGACTATGGTTTTGCTGAAGCTAAATTAAAGATGCTTAAAACTCTACATTTAATCAAATGTTACAAATTCAAGGGAATTCAGATAAGTTAATCTGTTTTTATCCTGACTCTGGCTTTTTTTATTCCTGTTCTCAATACTCTGTTACTAGCACAGGGAATGTAACTGGTTTGGCTGAGAAAAGTGTAGGTTAAACACATGCTTCTGGGTTTCATTCTTCATAGCCATAATATTTGATATGATTAAACTGCCACCAGAAAAGCATGTGTATATCAATAGGTGGGCAGGTGTCTTATGGTCCTGTGATTCCACTTACTTACCTTTAACTACGTGAGAAGCTGGAATGAAAGCAAGCATAGTATAAAAAACATACTTCCTATCACTCTGTTAGAAAAAGGATTCTAACCACAAAGTATTTATGCATTCTGAATCATTTTTCCATTTTTGCATCCCACTTTTTAAAGCACTGTAACTTTGTTTTTTTATGTTAACAAGAATACTTTCAGACAAAATGTTTTAAAGGAATAAATATATAAGCATCCATGAGTGCTCCAAGTCAATCGTGAGTATTTCTGTGATATGTCAGCACTGTGGCTTTGTGGAATGCAACACACCAGTATTAGCTGCGTTGCCATGTGAAATGCAATATTCACACTTTTGATTTATCTGATGATAATTCAAATTATCTCACTTTAACAGAGTCCTGATGTGTTAAAAACCTATGGAAAAACGTGAATCAGATACCAGTTGTCCTGGTACAAAAGAATTTGATTTCATTTATGATATGGGAGATCAGAATCTAGCTTAATCTTAGATTCATATAGGGTTTTACATCATGTCATTGTCCAGAACATCTCAGACCATCTACAGGCAGATATATTCTGCTAAACCTGGGAATGTCAAAGTTCTTGAATGTATGTATTTGTATAAAAACATATATTTATGTTATATTAGAATGCATATGTGATGTTTTATTTATATTCTGTACACATGGTGACTATCCAGTTTATTAAGCAAATAAAATAGTGCCTATGGTAGTGCAAATTTTTATAGCTGTGTTTTCTCACTCTGCAAACTAATTTGCATATCTATATATCAGCAGCAAGTTAACAGGACCGGAGACACAGAAACTATGAGTGGACAAAAGACACCTTAAGAAGCTACAAACCAACAACCAGAAAAGCCTTTTAGCTGTAAGTCAGCAGACTTTTATGTCAAGCTTGGCTGACTAATTATTGCTTATAATTTGCATTAGGATTAATTAACTAATTAGAGAGGAATGTCTGAAGGCAAAGTTATGGCTCTGCTTGTCAAGCTGAGGACTTTAATTATTCTGATATTTTTAATTATAATCAGCTGCTGAATGAGTATTACATTGTCAGCTACTATAGCTGAAGCTGCAGAGAGTAGGGGAGCTGAAGGAATTGTGGGTATTGTACTATCACTTCACCTAGAACCATGGAAAGGTAATGCCAACTACGCAAATATAATAGGAAAGCCTTCTGGCTTCAATACTCATTAAAAGCATGTACACAGCACTATGCAAACTGTGACAGTTCAGGGTTATGTATCCTTTTAAGAGTAAGACAGCAACTTTTCCTCAGGAACATTGCCGAGCCTATATCCTCTTTTTGTTTAAATCCCATTTTGGTCAGCCTGAATTGTCTCTTGGTCCCTAGATATACATAGCTCGATGCGTATTTCTTTGTGAATCTTAATGTACAAGGGACAGTAAAGAAAGCACAGCCCAGAGCTGGGACAGAGAAAAAGGTCCCCTCTTGCTACCTTTGTGTCCCTGGTATAATTTAGAGAACCCCAAGACGTCCCTGTTCCAATCAACAGAAGCTTTTCAGTGCTGCAAGGAAGAGAAGCCCTATCCATTGCAGAACCGGATAATTTCTGAGACACGACATATCTGATTTGTTTGCCAAGACTTCTGTGATATCTTGGCTTAAGGGCTTGATCTCACAGCCCTGTCAGGAGTAAGTTTGTTCAGCAATTTACTGAGGCCACTCCTTTCCTGAGTCTTTCGATGATAACCATCACCACAGCATATGGACGCTTCATTATCCTCAATAGATATAATCTTACAACCCCTGCGTCGATACTCACGTTTTAAAAACGGGAACTGGGGAATAGATTAACTAAGGGCTGGAGTGGACTTCAGTACGAATCCTCTGGTTGTTGCTTTGTTGAAATTTAAGCCTCTAAATGTCGAAAGGTGCAATCCTGTCACGCGGTTTAGGTCCAAACTTTGACACTGACTTTTTCCACATTTGGCCTGTGGTGGTTTGGTATGTCTTAAATAACCAGCTAAATTCTCTGTACCACTTCTGAAAAGTCAGGTCTGGTGTGCCTAATGGTGGTGCTTCCCTATTTTTATTTACTAGGCACATTTACAGGGCAAACTAGCCTGGCTTTCTACTGCCAAGAGTATAAGGAATCGGTATGAAACATTGGGTGTTTTGGGATGCAATTTACCTAATCCCCTTTAAGGGATGGAAATATTATTTCCTCCTATTTCTGTAATGGTGAAGTGGGAGATCTGAATTCAAGGTGGTAAGCATCCTGAGGGGGATTAAGCTCATGTCTTTCAGGCTGTGAGTACTTTAATTGCCAGGCTATACAGTACCTTTGCTTAGATACTTGAGGAGGAGAGAGTATGAAATCAACGGAGTTATACAGTAAAAAGGTTAGAGGAAGGCTAACTTAGGCTGGTAGCTAGGGTATTGAGCTAAGAAGGGGCCACAATTCTGAAAAAACTCCCCAAAATGCATGTGCCTCTTACATTAGACCTTCAGGGATTAGTAAACCAACGTAGTCCTGGAGACAGGACCCTGGAGTACTTTACTCTTCCCTAAGCTGAATGTCTTCACTATTTAAAAGACAGAAGTATCACTTTCACACCACAGTCTAGCTAGTAGATCACTGCCTGGCTATGATGTCCCATGTTTCAGGCACCTTCCAAAAAGACTTGAGTAAGATTCAGATACTGTTCTGCATAAGCCTACATTATGATGTCTGTCTCCAAGGCAGACATTTCCAGCTATGTATGGGTAACTAAAGCAACCCTGAACTTTCAGTGGAGCAGGAAGGCATTTAAGTGCATTTAGGATTAGGCAGTCCTGAAAAATAAGCAAACTCTGTCACTGTCAAGGGCTTAAGGACTTTTGGCTTACAACCTAATTTAGGCAGAACTGAAGATGAATCAGTTCCACACCAAATTTCTCTTTCCCAAGTCTTCTCAGTGCCTTCTGTTCAACATGCACAGAAATGAGTTCCCCAGAGAGCAAGAAGGCCCATCTAAGCTCTAAATACAATGTGAAGGTGTAGATCTATCTCCACTGACTACAGCGGAACCCTGGGACAATTTCATCCCAATCCAAAGCAGTTCAGTTAGATGGGATGAACCTGGGTGCACATATAAACCAGACTGGGATTCACAAAATAGACAATTCTATTGATCTAACTGCTTGTCCCAGTCAGTGGGGGTGGGATTCACCTGACTTAATGTTAATCACGCATCCTACCTTCTCCTTAGAGACAATGAAAAAAATCCCTTCTGATTTTTCTAGAGCTTGATTCATTTCATACTACACAAAATACCTAAAAGAGCACAGAAGAATCATACCCAAAGTCTATGAAGTGGAACAGGTTAAAAAAATACTTCTAAATTTTTAGTCAGGACATTTTCTGATAGCTGAAAATCCCTTGAAATTAAAAATGCCTGAGAAGAAAGATATGTCAGTCTGCAGATGAGATTTAGACAGCTACCTCCTAAGATTGAAGCCCAAGATCACAAATACCCAGTGACTGTCCAAACTCTGTTTTTTTGTGAATTTTATTTTCAGGAATGTCCATAGTGTAGAACGAAAGTCTAGTGACATAATTCCAAACTTTGGATTGCAGTGGAATGCAAAATATGTAGAACAGGGTGCTGTGTTGCCTAAATGCAGAACTCCCAAGGTCACATTATAAATATCCAGCAGGTTAAAGGAACTTGTAGGGCCTCCTAAATCCCAGAATAATTATTTATGAACCATATTCCTCAAGTAAAAAATACTCAAGTTCCCATGTGTTTGTAGGACCTTGCCTCAAAAATAGAAAAAAAAAAAATAGTTTAGATGGGCACGGAACATAAAGGTGAGCAAAACCTTCTGGACTTGGCTGTTCATTCTCACTGTACCCATTAAGTGGTTTTAAATTACAGGGTAGACTGTCTTCATTCTGGCCTCACAAGTTCATCCAGACCACTGAAATCAATGAGCAAGCCAAGAGAAAGTATTGGACTTTTAAGGGCAGAAAGAAGTTCTGCCTATTCACCTTGTGAATGCTACAAAACCTGAACACACAAACACTCATCCATTTTGACTCCCCAGTGTATAAATTATCACTTCACAGTCTTGCTCAACCCAACATTGCTCTCAGTTCTTCCCAGTGGGAATTCCTACTGACATTAGCAGAGTTTCTCCAAGTTTATGCCACTCCCAAAGAGAAAATATTTTGACTGTTCAGTTTGCTGCAACCCTGCATGTTTAGGCGGTGGTCTTGTGTGCCCCAGCAAAGAAGCAAGCAGATGAGAGGGAAACCATGAAAGGTAGATCGCCGTGGGGTCATGTATTTGCCCATTGTCACATCCCAAGACAGCAAAATTCAAGCTTGTCCACACTGTTTGGAAGCTTTGAGCAATCCCTACTGAAGAAAAAATTGCTTATTTAGCCCTCTCCTCAGTGATCATAACCAAAAAATGAACTAAGAAAAAAAAAAAATCACTCCAGTATTTTTATAACAGCAGTAAATGTGTAGCATTTCTATGTATCTTCTAACTGAAAAAAAGAAGAGATCAGTATCATTTTTGGATCCATGCTCTTCTCTGAATAGTGTGTAAAAGTAGCGTGCATGTGTGCAAGAGCAAGATTTGATTCTGAAACAGCATCTTTCCATTTGAGAAATTAAAGGATAACATCATGCTGGCAAGATATTTACTCAGAATATACCTCCAAAAAGCAGAATATGCTATATTCCAAATGTATGCACATGTTTAAAAAGTTAATGTTTTAAGCTTTCTGCCTTCTAGCCAAGTATATCTAATCTAATTAGTGCTTTCCAGCCAAACATGGCCATAAGCAGGCCCACAGTACACTGACGACTCAAAAGACACTGCTCACCTCAGGCTTTTCCTGCTCCTCAGTCTATCCTAAAATTTTGAAGGTACCTTGCAAAATACGACTTAGTTTTATGAGTTTGTCATTGTTTAACTTCATATTGCTACAAGTGAAATCAAAAAGTCCAGACTTTTTCTCTTCATTTTTGTATCAATTGTCCTATACCAATGTGAGCAAATAGAGCTTCAGGTGTCCTAGCATGGAGGCAATCCAAAATATTTGGTAGCATTTTTTGTCACTAAAGCATAAAGCAAGAAAGATTAAGATGGGGTTTTACATTTTATCCCTAATGTAGTAACAGTTAAATTTATGTCCACTCTGTGGTTCATAAGCTTTTAATCATCCTGCTTCAGCAGTACTAAAGACAATGCCATGAGCCTCAGAAGGCTACATTGTACGACCATTTCTTGAGAACTGGATTCGTTTTAGCTCAGATCTATACAAAGCTGTATCTCCTGGTTGCACTGTGGAGGTACCCTGGAGGGAAACATGGTGTAGGAGCAAAGGGCTTGTATGTGACTGAAGAAATTTTGACTCTGAAGAAGTAACTGAATATACCACCAACAGAATAAGATGGCAACACTCACTTTATCTGGTTACTTCTATACCTAGCTGGTTCAGATTATAGTGACCCTTGTCACATGTATGCACATCACCTACCAGAGTATCACCTCTTCTCAGCAGACCCAAGCAAACCTGTAATGCCAGTAACAGCAGCAATAGCAGAAATATAAGCAAATGTTTATTTTAATCATGACCATCTGTATAATAGAGAAGTAATTTAAAAAATGTTTTCACCGTAAAATGAACCCTGTGAATCTCCCAGACAATGAAGGAGAAATCAGAACCAAGTGTTCACTTTTATCCCTGTTTCAGCCTCCTGGAAGATCAGACAAACATAAAAACTCAAAGATGCACACCAGCCAGTCCCTGAAAACATTTCTTTTTGGGGTATGAAAAGATTATTATGAAATAGAAAAATAAAAGATGAAGTGTGGACATTCATGGCTTGGAAGAGAAAGAGAAGTGGTCAGAAAAGTTGGAATTCACCTAATCTAACTTCGGACACCTTTAAGCAATTCACCCTTTTAGATACTTATTTATGATGATGAGTTGCACACCAACAGTTCCAACAGACTACATAGATTGACTAGCCCAAATATAGCTATCTACACTGTAAACGTGCAGTTATTTGTGGTAACTACTTTTATGCCAAGAACCCCACTGAATATAATTTTGAGAACTAACTTTTAGACATATGAGGTTAGGTGAGGTAAATGCTGTGTCACATGTCCCTTAAATATGTACACTGAAGATAAACTGGCTGTTGCTTCTCCAGGCAACCTTTGTTCTCAAAATCATAAAACATCGATACAGAGAAAGTAAAGGCATCATAGTTCTGCAGCTACAAAGAAAAAATTCTTTGGTAGTTTGAAATTTGTTATATTGACATTTCCATAGCTTTGGGAAGTAAAAGCAAAATATTTAGTTAACAGAAACAAGATACTGTGTAGCCTTAGTCTACTCCCACTCCAGAAGGACTTAGTGGAAAACTACAGACTCCACTATTGCCACTTTTTGTAGTCCAGCTTGGACTACAGAGAAAAAAAATATTCCTTTCAATCGAAAGAATATAAACTAAATGTTTTCAGTGTTTTCTGATGTGATCTGGGGAGAGGGGAGGAGGTGGAAGGGGAGGAGTTTTACCTTTTGTCCAGCTAGGAAACTTTTTTACATAAATGCGTAAATGTACATACTAGTTGAATAACGCAAGGATGACCAAATGGAGCTGATGTCTGCCCAGGGCCAAAGAAAATTGTACATATCCTCTGGGATTATCAGGGACTTGTTGCCATCAGCCTTCATTCATGCATTTTGGATGAACCTTGGTCAATTTTGGGATCCATGTGTTGTGAGCTATGACTTTCAGAAGTGATTAAGGCTTGGGATGCAAATTTTTGAGTTCTTATGACAGCTTGATTTGCCAAGAGTTGATCTATACTTCTGAAAAATCAGATAGTAAAGCATATATCAGGATTATTGCCCATGAAGTTGCTGGGGGTGAGGTGGGGAAATCTGGCAAGAGATCAGAAGAAAATAACAGGCGAAACTTGAACTTTGAGCCAAACATACCAAGCATTTGAGATCAGAAAATGTTTAATAAAACCTTTTACTTCCATTAACACTCCCCAATCTCAGGTTAAATATAGCTTTTGTATAAATCATAGCTTCAAACTTAGTGTTTTTCTTTAGCTGTTAGTACCTTTTCTGAGGCTTTTGTTCTGTCATCCAAAATTGTGTTTGAGAATGTCAAATCAATAACGAAAGCAAAATCATTAGTGGATATTATTAATTTTCATTCCCTCTTCCCATTTGATCAGTAGAGGTCTAAAACCAGAAGGGAAACAGTTGTTATGACTACCATGTCAGTACCTACAGGTTCCAGGCAGGGATCAGGTTTTGTTTTTCTTCATATTTTGAATGCACAGTATTTTGTCTTCCTCCATTTCTTTGTTTTGGTTTAACTAAGATGAAGAACTAAGAAATATTTTTCAGCCCATAATCAGACAATCATGCAGAAGTTTATATGATTATCAGTGCCCCGTATAACTACTTCATTTTTTAATGGCTGTAAATCTGTCCCTTTTTATTCTACTGTTTTCTAGCTTGCTTTTCTGACTACCTGTGTCTTAGCTGAAGCTGTTCTTCACCTCATTGATAGCATTCTGATGTCTGAAACACCTAGCTAGGGAAGTGGCTGTAACGGATCTTCAAATTTCTTAGGAAGTTTAAAAACCTGCAAAACATTCTTTAGTATATTGAAAAGTCATATGGATCTATTTTGAATTGAATAAGGCATTTTACACTGATAAAATTAAATTATTTGGCTTTGAATCCAACAATTGACACCTTTTCAATTTTTTTCACGTTTTAAAGAAAAATAAAAAAAAAAAAGTAAAAACTATCTCAACCAAAACTCAAGGAAGAGAGATCTCTATTAAAAAAATATAAATATTTCTAGAAGTGGAGCTTTTATGTATCTTAAAAAAATTGCTAAACATTTTTCACTCTCCCAAAGAAAGACTTCAGTAAAATCAAGAGGCCTTTGAGAGATTTCAGTGTCTGAATTTTCAGTTTATATCAATTATATGAATGAAAGAACCTCACCCTGCCAAATGAAGGAAACTGCAGAATTAGCCAATGAATGTTCCTTGCTCTCTTCCCTGATCGTTTCACTGACATCAAGAGATGTATGTATAGAGAGAGAAGAGGATCTATTAATGTCTGGGCTGAAAGTCAGTGAATAGTCAAAGAGTTTATTGATGAGACAGTCTGGTTACTAGACTAGATGATGCTAGGAGAGAAGGAAAAGAAGAAATCCAGAGGTGTCCAGTGTTAGAAAGGACACAAGTGGGAAGGGGCTGCTATGCAAGTAAGGGGTATTCATTTATTTCTACAGGTATTCTGGGGTCACCACACCAACCTTCCCCTAGTACTTACTTGTGATTCACTAATATCAGGTAATCACTAGCTTCCACTCACCAGGGTGTTTATTTTTCATAGCTAATGGGAGGACGTTAATTGCAATATTCTCCCAACTTAAGTATGGTGCTGTTAAACAGCAGCAACAGTAAGAAAGCTAAGAGAAGCCTGCGGGCAATGCCATCCTTACGATTCTTTTCCATCACCAAGCACTTTGGCATTCTTACATCCCTAAAAATTAAAACACACAAAATTAATCGTTTCCCTTAGATAGCTAGATAAATCTTTGCCTGCAAGATCTTTGTGCTGGAGGTGTTCCTTAATGCTATATAAATACTTAGCCATGGGCTTGCCTAGGTAATCATGCCTAAACTCTGCCCTGAAGGCAATCATCCTTGGTGCTGATCAGCTACTGGAAGGAGCATATTGCATGTTTAGATTGAATATAAGTTGGAGACCTTTTCCCTAAATTCTCTGGTTTTCCTTGGAATTATCTGCTCCAAGAGGTACTGTTTGGGTCTATTTCTGTTTTATTCAAATCGAAAAATGAGGTCCATTATTTGCTATAGGTGCTGGCTGTACCAGATGGATCTTTAGTATAAAAAGATTAGATTTCTAGCATTGGTAATTATAAACCTTTTCCAAAAAACTTTGAGCCTACTCACATACCTTAAGCTGGATAATGAATTATGTTTTGTGGTGTGCTGGCAAAGACCTTGGAATATTTTTCACCTTCTTTTATTGCACTGAAAAAAAACATCAGGCAAACATTTGCTGCACAAAAGATTTCCTGGGCAGGGATATTGGGGGACTATCAATCCCTCTTATCTTCAAAGTTACTTTCAATGTGTTTTGATTTTCTTTTAGGAAAGCGTAACTACATTCCAACTAAACAAGAGAGAACAAATTGTATGTGACTTTTGCCCTGTATCTCAGAGAAGGAATTCTGTCCTATAGGATACCCATATAGGCTACAGATTAGCCATTAAAGAACTAATTCTATATTTTCACTTCTTCGTGCATTTGATACAAAGGAAGCCCTTAAAAATTCTCATCTCTTATATCCTTTGCCCAGACGAAAATTCCCCGCACTTTTGTCCATGTAAACACAGAATTAGTCTCCTGCAAGTTTAGGTGGTGGCAGTTCCTGAACACAGTCATATTTTGCAGATAACAGGATTAGCTTGGATGTGGGTAATAAGTTGGTGAATCTCCCCCTGGCCATTTCTCAACACTGTGAGAGCACTAATCCTTTATGCTTTGATGTCTTCTAGTTTTCCATCAGGTGCAGCTCGGCACTTTTGTCCTGGGGCAGTCAGCGCTCTTATAAGATCTCATAGTGTCCTCATTAGCTGCGCCTATTTACCCAGCCAGCCTGTTGAACCCAATTTATAGTTTATGTGATTAATTCCCAAAGTACAGTAAACCCTAGCTTTAAGGCTCTCTATTATAGGACTGCATCTCATATAAGGGCAAACACTAGCTACTGCTCTTTTGTTATATGGCTTCACTATATATAAAACTGTAATAATTTTGCTCTCAACTACACATTAAACATCATTATATATATCTCCTTTCAGACATACAGCCTATAAAAATGTTGCACATTGGATCATAAAGAAACATGCATGCACAAGAGTAATTTCTTGGTTCTTTTCTATTTTTATTTTAAAAATCTATGTCTTTAACATTTTATATTACAATTATTGATATTGTTGAGTAAGTCTAACAAGGCACATAATTTAGAACTGTTTATCCATGGAATTGCAGGTGACAAAGACTTAGCAGTCAAAGTAGCAGCCTATAACCACTGGCACATTTTTTTTTTTAAACATGCAGGGTTTGTAGATAAAAGACTTACGTTGTGAATTTTTATGCAGTCATTTAAGTCAACTGATGACATCTGTCAGCTCTGCTGTATTTCCTCCTATTGGGATATGAACTATGTGAGTTGGATCTCTGGTAATTTGCATCCGAAAGAATGTTGTATCTTTTTTTAAATAGATGATCATTTCCAGCTATCTCTCCTCAAGGGTTCATTGGGAGAGGCATCCTGCAGGTCTTTTTTTTACATTTTCCATGCTTCTAGTTTCAAAAAAACCCACAGCTCCTTGGAAGTCTCAGTTACACTGCATGATCCCCATCACAGAAGCAAAACACAAAATCAGAAAATCTCAGAGTATTTTGACTAAGATGCTAAAAGTACTGAGCAGAGAGGATAACAGAAAAGCTCTGTTGAATGGGATCATTCAGTGTAAGCACAGGTAGCCAAAGCTGTTTGTTCAAACAAAGAGATGCATCTTGCCATACAAAGACCATATAAGAATCAGTTATGACACCTGCAAAAAACCCCTGCAAATATCAGAAGGCTAAATTGTTATTTTAAAGCACTTTGTAAAAATGGCAAAAATATAGCTCTGGCCACTGAAAATCTCATTTTGATTTTAAATGAGGTTTGGTCTGTTGTTTTGTTCGGTAGTCTTAGTCCTGTCTGATAACTGGTATGAGATCCCAACTAGCCATAAAATATCCTACTTTACTGAAAACCCTAGGGAAGGTAGGCTGTAGCTCTGTGACCTTCCCTTAAGCTACATAATCAATAAATCTTGAACTTGACCTGGAGTGATGAACCACCTGGAAGGGCAAGAGAATTATTTAAACTTTATGCCCTTTTGGCCTTTAGTATTTCCAATGAGACCTATCTACAATGATATCTATCTACAAAGGTGTGGTCTGGGACAACCAACATGCATATGCTCACACACGTTTATATATATATAGAAGTTGATAACTAATATTCACGTATACATGTATATATATTTACATAAAATGAAACAAACAAAAAAAGAGAGATGCTATGGCATTTCATAGGGATTAAAAGGCTTTATGCATCGTTCTTTCCCAATTCACCTTTTTTCTGCAAAAAAGCAGAGGTAATTCCCTTTGACTGAACATTAGGCCCGAGATGTAGATGCTTGGGCACAAGAAGTTTTAATAGAAAAAGAGTTGATCAATGTTCTGGCATATTAGTGAGGCAAATTCTGACTTTTTTGCTGAGCTACTGTACATTTGTGCTTCTCTCAGCAGATACTTCTTTTTTTCCCGTTGCAGTTTTCTTTCATTGGAATGTGAAGATCTGGTGAATTTTGTTGAACGGTCCTCTCAACAATGAATGTCCCAGCAGCTCTGTCAGAGACTGCAATATGTAAGAGCTGGAAGTCCTAAGCATATCCAATGACCACAGGCAAATGAAGTCTACGGGTCTTGGTCAGATGTCTCGGACATGGCCGTGTACAATGGAACAATGGTATGTGCTGAATATTTCAGCTGTTCCTGCTCACTAAGTCTAACATGTCCTAAAAGCATTTGACCCATAGGTTGCTTATGTGCATTTATTTCTGCACAGAGAGTTCTGGAGAGGATCTGTTTCTTCTCAAAATCTTTCTAACTTTTTTTTTTTAATGTAGAAAAACAATTTCATATCATTATATTTACGTAGGTACATATAAATTACATAAATCTAATTGAAACTTTTAATATATTTTTAACTTTATAGGATAAGACAGCATACATTACTACAGAACAAACTCTTCTCTTAACATTTTGAACAAGTACGAAAAAACCAACCTGAATCAGGTGCTAACTTCTCTGGCAGTAACATGGTATGGGTTAATTTTTGTTGTCCTAGTGACCTTATGCTAAAAAATTTCTTTTTCCTTTATTGAGTTGAAAAGCTTTATAGGACATATGCAAGAAACTATGATTCTTGAGCTGTTTCAGTGTACATTAAGCTATTTTTTGGAGATACTGAATAATTGCCACTCAGAAATTGTGAACACCAGCAGTTCTGAAGTTCAAAAGCTGACCTATCCCAGCACTGCGCAATAAGCATGCTTTCCTTCCTCCCCTAATGTTGCGTTTTGCATTGTCTGCTCTGAAGGATACAGGATGTCTTTGAATATATTCAGCAAAATTAATAAGTCCAATAAAAGAAGCAGATAACCTTATCAGTATTTCCTTGTGTCGGATTGTAGACTGAGGAAATGAGCATTTGTATGAGCTTTTATAAAACTCTGTTTCTTCAATAATATTGCTGAGTATATAATGGGAAATGAAAAAAGGAGATTGCACATGTAATGGAAATTTTCTGATTTGTATTCAAAATGGATGTTCATAAATACTTTGTAATATTTACCAGTTCTAGTGAGCAGCACCTTGTCTTTCAATACTCTGTAAACAAATGACCCACAAACAGCTCGCAATAACTTAATGATCCATAAATAAGAAAGGTGTTGCAGTTTTTGTGAAACTTTTAACTGAGATTTTTCAAAACTAGATGACAAATTTAAGGTTTTAAACATTTGCTTAGGCACCATAGGGAGTGCATTCTTTGTTTTTACAGTGAGCAAGTGTCCTGTTGGTCCTGGTGATGTTAAAAACATGCCCTTGTGTGAACGGTGTTAAAGCACTGGCACTGAAAAATATGTGGTATTGCAATAAAATTCTTTGCAGTCTTGGTACTGCAGGTGTTATGAGTAGAAAATTTAATGTGAATGGCAGGAAAGATTATTGGCACAACAATAATGAAAGAAGAAGAGTACTCTTCGTATTTGTAATGGTTTTCACCCAGTGACCTCTTAGGGCTTTATAAAAGAATTTGGACGCCAATGGCACTACCCAAAATAAACAGAAGTAGCAGCATTATTCAAGAAAACACAATGAGTTGTTTTGGAACCAGGAATAAAGGAACAATTCTCCTGTCTGTATGTCCCATAGTATTGCAGATTGCACTGCTAGATCTGAGAGAATAAACTACCTGTTAAAATTTATTTCTTTCAGGGAAAACTCTTCAGGATAACTTACCCTTGGAAAATTTATTTTCACTGGTATTTTACAGATCCTTCCTGGAAATTTCAGATTCTGGTATAGATACTAGATGTCATGGTCTTTCTGAATTATAGCATGTAACCTGTGCTCACTTCCAATGGTTATTTAAAATCTATCTAAGCTAGGCTCTTCGGGTCAAGTTTACCCAAGTAGGCTATACTAAAAATGTATCATGTATTCATTGTCTGGAGGTAATCAAAATAAACTTTTTCTTCAAAGGAAAAGACAGATCTTTCGTTTCTGAATCCACAAGGCTATTGCTCATTCTTTGGTCCATAATCATTAGTTATGAAATATTTTTGGAGAGCTCATCTGAATCCGTTTACGCATTCTGACAAATTTCAAAAGCCTCAATTGGTCCAGGACAATCTCCTTTTCAAATTCTTCCAAAGCAATTCTCTTCATTTACGGCCTACATATCTTTCCAGCCCACGAAAGGGGATGATGTAATGATTTCTAAGTCACACCTCTTCCTTTCTCCCACATTCTTTCTATTTGATATGAGGAAATGAATATTAAAAAAATCCTTATGGTTTGCTATGACACCTTAGGGCCAGATACTATCAGTTTAATTTGCCCAGGGAATGTTCACAATGTCCATTGGTTAAAGCAGGTGATATTCTCTATGCTTAGACTACATGTCTGGACTTTTTTCACTATCAATGGAAAGCCATAGATACCTCCATAAAGGAACGTTTAATTTTGATGACTAAGTGGACTACACATATCCACAAGCAAATAGACTTCTACTCCTCAAAAAGCCTCTTTCATGAATCCACATGGGGTTACTTATGAGGGAAGAGCAAACTCAGTATAAAAAAGAAGGGTGATAGAATTTCACAAGGTATAAATAATATCCAGTAATTTCCCAAAGTAATTCACGGAAGTATTTCTTACTTTTAACTTCCTACTTCCCCAGGGCAAATGTATAGCGGTTATTCCAGTTTACATTTCTCCCTTGCAACATACACAGAACATAGACATGCAGAATGATAAAAAGGAAGGAGCTTTGCATAGCTTGCACATGTACGTTGTGGTCAGCCCAAGCTTATGCCAATAAAATTCCATGTTGTCTCATCATGTGCATAGATACAAACTAATAGAATCGAGTATAGCAAAAGAAGCTGTCAAGGAAACAGAAATAGAAGACTCTAAAAATATTTTAGTGCATTGAGATGGCTTTGGGAGGACAGTGGAAATGAGTTGCATGGTGGTTGTTAAGGAAATGACAGCTTCACTTCTGTTAGAACCAGTATCAACATATGCAGCATCAGTCATTTTTCAGTCATCCTCATGATAGCCATGTTGATGATTTTTATTCCTGGAGGGCTGATGGCTAATCTGTCCTATCCATTGTGGATAGTTCCTATAAATGATTTTAACAGTTTCTCTATGACTTATAATACATGGAAAAGCAATGGATTTCTATTTAAATTTCTGTTTAGATTTCTGTTAAAAAGTGTACATTTTAAGTGAAATTAAAGAATCTCTGTCTACCTGTTTGGCTGAATCACAGTCTCAGGAGATCATCTATTCCAAGAACCTGCTGAAAGTTGGGTCATCTAGAGCACATTGCCCAGGACTGTTTCCAGTTGCATTTTGAATATCTCCAAGCATGGAGACGACACAATCTCTCCGGCTAACCAATTCCAGCGTTCCATTACCCAAGCTCCAAGCCCTTAATCATCTTGCTAGCCCTTTACAGGACTCTCTCCAGTATGTCCACCTCTCTTTTGCACTGGGGTGCCCAGCACTGGACACAATATTCCAGATTTGTCTCATCACTGCTGAGTAGAGGGGGAAGGATCAACTCCCTTGACCTGCTGGCAATGCTTTGCCCAATGCAGCCTGGGATGCTGTTGGCCACCTTTGCTGCATGGGCACATTCCTGGGTCATGTTCAACTTGTTGTCCACCAGGACCACCATGTCTTTTTCTATCAAGCTGCTTTCCAATCATTCATTCCCCAGTCTATACTGGTGCATGGAGTTATTCCTTCCCGTGTGTGGGATTTGGCATTTTCCTTTGCTGAACTCCATGAGATTCCTGTTGGCCCATTTCTGCAGCTTGTCAAAGTCCCTCTGAATGGCAGCACAACCTCTCCTTCCACTTTTGTATCATTTGCAGACTTGCACTCTGTCTCATCGTCTTGGTCATTAAAGATGTTAAACAGTATTGGCCCCACTAGTGACCCCTGGGGTACACTGTTAGTGACTGGCCTCCATCTGGACTTTTTGCCCCCAGTCACAACCCTCTGAGGCTGGCAGATCAGGCAGCTTTCAATCCATCTCACTGTCCACTTATCTAGCCCATACTTGATCTACTTGTCTATGATGACGTTATGCCAGACAGCATCAAAAGCTTTTTCAAAGATAAATATCCACTTCTCTCCCCTTGTCGACTGACCTACTCACTTCATTGCAGAAGGCAATTGAGGAGGAATGTTTTGCCCTTCATAAAACCATGTTCACTATACTGAATCACCTTCTTGTCCTTCATATGTTTGGAAGTGGTTTCCAGGATGATTTGCTCCATCACCTTTGCAGGGATCCAGGACTGGCTGACCAACCTCTACTTCCCTGGATTCTCTTTCTGGCCCTTTCTGGAAGATAAGGCCTGCTTTCTTCCAGTCCTCAGGGATCTCTCTCAATGGCCATGACCTTTCAAGAGAGAGTTGAGAGTGACCTCACAGTGGCATCAGCCAGCTCCCTCAGAACTCATGGGACATCTTGTCAGGGCTCATGGACTTGAGTATGTCCAGTTTGTTTAAATGTTCCCTAACCTCGTCCTCCTCCGCTGATGGTGAGTCTTCCTTGCTCCTTTTGATTTTCCTTTTGATCTCTGAGACCTGTGGCTGCTGAAGGCAAATCTTAACCAGTAAAGACCAAGGCAAAGGTGACATGGAGTTTCCCCAGCTTTTCCTGTGTCATTTGTCACCAGGTCCTGTGGCCAATTCAGCAGCAGGCCCACTTTTTTCCCTAGTCTTCCTTTTGCTGCTGATGTTCCTGTAGGAATCCTTCTTGCCGGCCTTCACGTCCTTTGTCAAAATCAACTTCCACGTCATCTCCTAACCCTGATTCCTGCATGCTCTGACAGTGCCTCTATATTCCTTCTGGGTACCCATATATGCAAACTGATGACAACTATTATTTGTACCCTTCTATTTTACTTATTTTCATAAATTCAGACCATATCAGGTCTATGAATATGTAACATTGTTTTTATCATGATTTATTAGGATACTGACGTCATAAGCAGCCTTGGGCAAGAACTGGTTATTCTGCTTTGCACAGTTAGTTCTTTTTGCTTCTTCTGAAATGGTTTTTCTGTTAAGTGAAACTGTAAAAAATAATGTTACGAGGACATCAAAAAAAGCTATCACAGAAAAATTCCTTTATTTTGTCTTTCTTATATTTAATATTGTTCTTCATAACATTGTTTTCTTTCTAGAAAGCAATCTCAAATAAGAAGATGGAAATAGTCTATTCTGAGAGATTAGGAAAAAAAAGTCATTGAAATTGACAGTTTAAAAAAATGTGTTAATTTTTGATGCTAATGGTATTGTCTCTTTAATGTATATGTATAACCAATTCCCAACCTGAGGCAAGAATGACTTAAGAAGAAAGTCCATGACTGTAATACCTGTGTTCCAAACCATAATTTAAGACTAACATCAGCAGGCTCTTCTTCAGTTCCCTAATAAGCTTCTCTTTTTTTCATAAACATTTCAATCCCTTTGAAGAAGGTTTACAGTACAATACAAAAGCACACTGCAATAATTTACTTCCATATATACACTGGTATAGGTACACAGGGATATAAACATCAGTACGCTAGCAGTTCTAGGTATAAATATAGATAAAGGTATATGTATAGTCTTTTCTTATTGAAAAGAAGGATTTTTGCAAACTACTAAATCATTGTCCTCTAACCTAATTCCTGAAATACTGTAAAGCATAGTAGACAAGGTTCTGTGCCTGTAGGGAGAAATTCTTTTCATCCCAACTTTCCATGTCTTCCTAGGGCATGTTGTCTTCCACCTCAGAAACTTTCCTTGACTCTTCCAGTTTTCTCCTTCTCATTTGTGCTTAATTCATTTCTCATCTGTACTATACCCCTATGGCACTTATTCTGCTTCCATCACAGAGGTTTGGAAGTCATAGTCTTTAAGTAACTGTTTTTCTAAGCCATGCCCATGCAACTGACATGTCCTGCTTGGGGGAGTATTTCTTCCTTGCTTGTTTTATAACAACCCTCAGTTTCAAAGATTTTGCCATTTTGCAGGCTTTTGCCAAGCGCTCTGTCTTTCCTGGTTCTGTTACTTGCACTGTTTGTCAGATTGGTTCAAAATAAAAAAAGGATTTTGGGGGCTATCCCAGATTCTAGTTACTGGTGCCAAGAAAGGCTGTTTTCTTATTCTTCTCAGTGCAACTTTAATTTCATCTTTCATGGCTGAATCAGAAACAAAGGTGTACCGTTTGATGTTTGTGCTTATTAAATTGTCCTATTGATTTCAGTTTAAGAGCACCATGAACTATTTTCCATGTAAGGGTACCAGAATGCCCTTGATATATTGCAGTAAATTGAAGACAAAATAAACAGACTGTGGTATAGACCACATTTGTATATAAAAATAAAGAACCAGTCGCTAAAAGCTTTGCTCATTTTCTGAATTTGGGAGTTATTCTGAAAAATTTGCACAGAAGTTAAAATTAGGTTAGCTAAAGAGTACAACTGAAAAGGATATAAAGCTGTTTCAGTGGTTCCCAACCTGTAAGGCATGCCTCCCTGGTAAGGTGTGAACATATTACAGATGAGACACAGTGCAGAGCATTGGTACAGGCTCTGAAGACCATCAGCCAGGTTCAGGCAGATTTGTTATTTCTCTTCCAATGTTGTATATGCTACAGCAGATCATCTACCCTTCACAAGCATCAACAACAGCAGTGCAGGATTGAGGACCATGGAAAAGTAAACAGCAGGAAAATGAGATGATCTGGCACTATATATGCCATTTTTTTCCCGCAAGGATCTCAGCTACAAAACCACTGAGGATCTCATCAAAGTATACCCTTCTGTGGTGTTTCCTAGCCTTTGCTGGACCCAATTTGGTTCAAGCTACCAGCATTAGTTTCTGCAATGTTATTATACCCTGATAGGTCACATCAAGATGAAAGTGTTCCTGCTTTTAGCTTACTGTTGTTAGCCATCCTGTTGTATCTCATGAGTGCTATTTGTATACCTCAAAACATTGATACGTCATTTTTTGTAATTACTTTCTAAAATACTGAATACACTGCTTTTCTTGGCTGTGCACCTGTTGGTTTAATTAAAAAAAAAATCTTTTGTCTTTCAAATATGCCTATGAAAAACACAGATCAAGCTGTTCTAAGATGCTCATGAACTCAGATATCTATGTACTGGTATCTAAAGAAACTAACCTCAGGGACCCAAGTCAATCTCTTTAGAATCCTTGTATGAACATTTAATGAATAAAAACATTTTAGCAGGCAACTGAAGGCAGGAGATTAACTTAGATGCTCTGAATTGGCTGTTTTCCTGTGGTTAGAGATACATTAGTAAACTAAAGTGGGCCCAAGGTGTGGAGTTTGATATTGTCTTATGAGCGTCCATACTGTGGAGCTGCTAGTCCAGTCTCTAACACAGCTAACCAGAGGAAAGCTTTTCCAGGTAACACACAGGCAAAGTTCAACGGGATAGTGAGTGCTAGGGACAACTGCTGATGTTAGTATCCAGTCACCCTGTTTTGAAGGTCAAGAGAGTATGGAGGGGTTTCTCAGTAGAGGAAAGGAGAGCCCAGTGTGACTCAGTTCCTACCTTAACTACCTGAGATCCTTGCAGTTCAGCGTGGTGACTCCAGGACAGTATCTGAAGTCATTAGGACAGTATCTGAAGTCATTATGCCAGTAATGTAGTAACTAAAAGGAAACTATTCACTATTTGTCTCGAGTTCCCTCCTAACCTCTGAAATAGTGTCTTAGTACTAGCATGCAGATAACCCCAAATTTTCAATCTATATAGGTAGTGCTTCTTTTTATTTTCTAAGCTTGACACACACCTGTTCCCTAAGTCATTGCAGACAAAGTAAAAATGAGACATTCAAAACTGCTCAAAGTCATTTGCATTTATTTAGTGTTAATTACGTCCCACAAAATAGGTTCACCTAAGGTCCCTTTTGTGTCTGAACCTTTGTGTCCAAACCTTTCTGTCCGAAGATGCTGATCTCTTCCATTACATTTGAGAGCTGAGCATTTAACAAAAGGTCAAAAGGCTGCTCAAGCCTCCTAGGTCAATCCACTAGCTAGTGTGGACAAGATTTCTGTAGCTAACAAAACACAAAGGAATGAGCTGACATTGTCTCTGTCTGCTTTTGAATCCACCGACCAGATACCACCAAGCTTTTACATTTGGGTCAAAGGAGGGTGAGATTGAAATGAATTCTTCCACATCTGTAGCAGAATGAACTTTTTCTCACCTTGAGATTTAAATGTATGGCATTCTTTAAGTACATAAATCTTTGCAGACCATAGACTGAGAACACCATTACACTACGGCAGTTTTCCCAGCAACTCAGGAGACAGGAAAATGGAAGGTAAGAATTCAGTTGATGTCTTGATAAAGCTGTCTTTGACACTGTGCCCCCTAGAGACTATGACTTTCCATCATCAAATATGAGCAACGGGTGGCGAAACAACCATCAGCCAATGTTTATGCAGTCCTTTGAAGTTGGGAAATGCTTCTCCATGCTTCTTTTTCTTTTTTTTCTCCCCAACTTCTGGCAGGCATATAAATGGGACATTTTTACCCAAAGCGCTATTTTAGCCTTTTATTTTACAGAGATAAATTAGACATTTTATTCCATTCTCTAAAAAATAATAATTAAAAGAATAAAAAAGTCTGATTTGATTCCTAATATGCAGTGAAAGCTTAAGCTGGCTAATAATCACTAATATACTACTTAAGGCTTCTTCTGACTCACAGCCAACTGCAGAGGGCAAGTCAAAACAGCCTTGGATAAATAATTAAAGCATTTAAAGATGTTAGGCTTATATTTTGATCCTAATCTTTAGCTGGTATAAATCTGCCCAGCTCAACAGAACGAGTGGAGTTGAAGCAACTGAAGACTAAGTCTTATTTTCAAGACTTCCCTAGGTCATAAGTGAGTAGAATTTATTTTTATTAATATTTCTAAATCCAGTTATTTATTTCTCACTGACTGATAGCTTCTGAAACATTTTTTTGAATGGGAATAAACATAGATTATTACCCTCTCACAGATTATGTGCCAACTGCAGAAGTGAATTCAGGTAGTGCTGGAATAGACATAAATTTATTTTTAAACATGGATCCATCTCATATAACGTTGGCTGTCTGCTAGACTGACATACACATCTGAGCTAGTCACCCTGGGCTCCTTTTAGGATCAGTTGTGATGAAAAGATGCTTCAAAGATTTAATTCACTTTTCTTCTGGTAAACATCTAAAATACTTCAGATTATCTGAGATCTAGAAGTGTCTGTTTCTGCCTACTAACTATAAATGAGAAAATATAGCTAATTCACATGTTATTATCTAGATTATTGACTATAAATTAAGGTGAGATGAATCTTTTGCCATCAATCTTGTCAGTTAAATGCACTCTGGTTTACACAGATCCTCTGCACAAAAAGGTGTAACTTAAATGAAACTTCACAGTTCACCAGAAGAGAGAGACAACTGATGCAAAACTCTTCTGCACAGTAGTAAATTCCTCTCTCAAACTGACTACGCAACAGGCATGTTGCAACTTTCACCTCCTTCTGTTTGCTTTCCTTCTTCCAAAGTTATTTTTTCTCTGTTCAATCAAAATTAACATAGTCTTCCCCACATTTATTGGGTACCCTGAATCACCAGTGAGGATTCCCTGAGCCCTGCTACAACATAAGAATCTGTAGGGGCAGTGGTCAAGTGAGCGGGATGTGGACCAGACTAGGACCAGTGACAATGTCATTACATTATCCCATAATTATTTCCTCATCAACAGGAATAACAGAATCTGGCAATGGCCAGACTCCCTGTTTTGCCTTGCTTGCAAATCTTGATTGGCTAGTATCATTACTGTCTGGGGCGGGCGGATAAAAGAACTGCTGCTCATAGGAGTGACCTTTTTAGTGGTCACCACCATTTGGGTAGAAGCAGGATCAGAAAACTCAGATCTCCAGGGCTTTTCATCCTATCTTCACTCTTCCTGTGTTGCCTGAAAAACCCTTTACAGAGGCAACATTCAGTTTTTCCTGCAGTCCTCTGAGTGTTTGAGCTACTTGTGCTCTGATAGCCTTAAGGAGAATGTATCAGCTGCCAAATGGAGCTGTTTTTGCTTTAGGGCTCCACACACTCCTGTTGCTTAAATTGTGGTCTACAAGGAGAATTCAGAGAAAAAATAAAATGAGATATGGCTGCTACATTACTGGAAAGTTGAGATGCCTTAAGATAGTGGATTCTAGGGTCAGAACACTGTCTTTGAAGAATGAGCATTCTTCCACACTTAGTACATTTATTACGTAAGAGACACAAAACCAAAGTAGTTTAGGAAGAAGGCCAACATAATTTGGTCAATATAACTGTAGGTTTAACCAAAATACAGTGAACCTTTCGTACTAGTTGTGGAGATCACAATTATAACATATAGGAATAATCAAAATGGCAAATCTTTTTTTTTTGTGCAAACACATATATCACCCCTCCCAGACATCTGAATTCCACTGTCCACCTAAGCACATAAAAACATGCACACAGGGCTTGCACCAGTTCTGAATGGTTATTCTCCCAGGCGATTAGATCCAGCAAAGCACATCTGGATCTAAACCCAGATGTGTATGTCAGTCTCCCAGACAACCCAAGTTATATGAGATGGATCCAAATTAGAAAACATAGTGCTATCTACTCTGGCACTACCTGAATTCACCTCTGCAGCAGGCACAGAAATAAGAGTGTATAATGGAAACATTATACTCATATGTAACAAATCCTTTGGACAGAACTACATACACCCACCATTAGTAAAGATCCTCAATGAAAACTCAGAGGCATTTAATGTCAATCTTCGCCAAGTATTTACTGTAGAAATTGTAAATAAAAAGGATTCTGAAATTTTCAGAATTACAGTTTCTGAAATATCCATTTTATGCAAATCTCTCAAACATGGTGTTCTTTTCCCCACATCTCAGTGTTTGCAACCCTAGTACATATGTAGAAGGAGTTCCGTGAAGTGGATTGGGAGTCAGCCCTAGACACAGACCCATGGAGCTCTGTGTCTATCTGTAGGCATCTCCATAAGTACCAGCTATCTAAGCTTCCATTATAGTCAGTGGAGATCTCATTCATATCTAAATCAAAGGAGACCAGAAATTGGTTCAGCTTACTCTTAAGCAATCACTTCCATTTGGTCAACTGAATCTCTATTTCTAAACTCAAGGAATTGCATCGGTTAGATTTCCACTGAGTATTGTGAAACCTTGCTCTCTTGTGGACTCCTACAGATGTACACCTGGGGCTCAAGTCTCGTTTCTAAACATAGGCATCTACTGCCATCTTAGATGTGACATTTGCCCAGACATAACAGACATGACACAGGACCTAAGGACAACTGGCAGCTGGAATGCAGGTAGAATATCCTAGGACATCTCAAATAGCACTGAACGCCGATGTTTAAGCGTCTGAATCATAGGTCTATATTTAGTGGTAGTCAAGCTGTAGATGAGTTCCATTCTTACCATTGTCACTTTAACCACCCAGAGCAGAAAAGCCACAGTGAATTGTACCTATAAAGAAAAGACAGAGACAAGAGGGACAAAATAGACTGGAGAAAAGACTGACAAAGACATAATTATAGTCTTCAAATACCTAGAAGAAAAAGAAAACTGTTCCCCATATTCAATGAGTATGGGAAAAATAATTATGAACATACACTGCAATAGGGACATCTTTCTAATGAAATAGATCATTGCAAAACAGAGTGGATCATCTGGAAAGGCTGTAGAGTGTCCATGCCTGGAAGCTTTGGTGAGCAGGTAAAGGGCATGGACTGGGTTTCCTCCTGAGGTCTCTTCCAGCCTCACTTCTAATGATTTTATGACTGTATTTTTCTGTGCTAGGGAATTGGAAAATGATCTCTGTGGGGGGAAATGGACTTACCCCCATCACATAGGCCTCCTGACACCACCAACAGAATTTTAAATGAGGAGCTAGACAGTCTGTAGTTCTTTAATAGGGCTTTGCTGCCAAGGGGCCCAACATATTTCCCATAATGAGGCAAGGGTAGGAGGAGAGAAGAGGGAAATTCCTCCATTCTTTATATTTCCATAGTATTTTGTAATTAATTTGATGCTTTTACAGAAAATTAATTGGTTTTTGATAATGAAATAGAAAGGACTAGCCAGACACTGGCAAATTAAAAAAAAAAATCACAGCCTAATAGGCCCCCACGTCAGACTGATAATGCTGTCTCCCTCAGGTGCTTAAGAAAAAAATAGCCCAAGAGGAGACACTGTGAAAGTACTTGTCAATTGAAGGGTTAATCTGCCTTCCTTCCCCACTCCCCTGCTCCCTCACAACTAAAGCTAAGCAGATTAATTAAAACTTAAAAGGATTCTGATTTAGTTATGAGTAAGAAAGTGAAGTGCTGCAGCCTCACGCCTATAATTCACCATTGCAGAGTAACACTCGGACAGGCCAAGCTGTAATTAGCTTATGATGTACTATGTTCCCTGCAATTCTTCACAAAACCTCTCTTTTAGGTTTTTCCCTGCCTTACCTCCTCTCGCCTCTCATCCTTCCCAAGATGAAGGCATTTCAAAGTGGTAAATATTAATTCGTAGGAAGATGACAGCTGTGGGTCAAACAGGAGGCTGATGAATCGGCTCCACAAACTCAACAGGTGTCCTCTCCACTTCATCTGTCATCCCCTGGTGAAACAGAAAGCCGTTCTATAATATTTCTACTTAATATTTCATTTTTTCCCAATATATTATCAGTGGAAAAGCAGTGAGAGGGGGGAAAAAAGAGAGATCCACAGTCATGAGTATCTCTCCCTTCCCCTCAAAGTACTATGAAGTGGAGCAAGTTATTAATTTTCCACACATAGCAGTTAAATTCCCACATTATTTACTACAGGAAATAATGAATTTCTGTTGTCATAACTTTCAGCCATCAAGCCCACAAACCATAAGTGCAATTCATCCTGTGTGGAGATCTGGTACGAAAGCTATACAACTAGTTGAATATCCTTAAAAATATGAGGATGAAAATACTTACATGTTATGTTATCTCTTTGCATAGAGATGATATTCAAGCTATGAAGCTAATCCTGCCTTTTGGATTTTGGTAACGAGGTCCAGTGGGAGATTTCCTATAGGAGGCATATGTGAATAACGCCTGTGATGGCATCCATAATACTAACTGGACAGATCGGTCTCTACTGTGGGATGGAACATACTGCTCTTTTATTTTGAGAAGGTAGAAGCTTGGTAGCCAGATGGTGTTGAAAATAACCACCTAGAAACTTGAAAAAAAATGGAGGCAGTGTTATTTCGTATGTTATACCTTAGTGGCTAAAATATTCACTGAGGCTTTGGAGGATACTGATTTATTCCTTCCTTTGTTGGAGGGAACACCTGTATGCTGCATAAATTCCACTTTAGGGTTGGGGGTTTGGGGACATCCAGATATGGAACTAGATCCCTTGGCAATGGGATCATCTCTAAACTTTAAGTGACCCTTGTCCCTGTCTAGGTACCCACCTTCAAAATATTTGCTACAGGCTTGCAGCAGCTGGTAGAAGCAACAAAGAAGAATTTCAATGGAAGTCTAATGGAGCAAATCCCAGTTCTTTTAAAATTACACCCAGTTCTTTTAAAATTACAACACATGACATACAGTGATCTGTGCAATTCCTGAGTGACAGCAGAAACCAGGCACCCTTGGGTGACTCAGGTGCACCAAACACCTACGTGACGGCAACTGCATTAAACCCGAGAAAGGAATAATAAATGAATAGATAAATGAATAAATGAATAAATAAATAAATAAATAAATCAGGCCAGCTGGGCTCCTGATGCCTTTCTGACTATCAAGGAGAATTAGGCATTTGTCTGTAAATCTCTCAAAGCACTCAGTTCAGCTTATGATGCCATTTGATATGCAGCAACTCCCAACTGCTGCTCCAGAGGTGGCAAGGTCTCCCCAAAGTCCTGAGTTAGATCTAGCTGCCCCTGCAGATGTTCGGGATACCTTTGGCATCTCAAATTACACCTTGATGTCTCCATGAGGCACCTGAACGGAGTCTGGAGTGCTTCTCAGTGACCAAAAGACCTTTGTAAATCAACTCAGGCTGCATAATTCAAGTACAAAGCGAGGGGCTGAACAAGCAAATTCCCTCACTGGTATTTTAAGGTGGATTCAGAGATTTCAGCTCATATAGTCAATGATAAATTAAAAAAAAAGCTTTCCAACAGGAAGAGCTTTTTAAGATGAATCAGGAGACAACAAAAACAGAAAGTATGGATACTTTCTATTCCTCTTCTAGAATCCGGTAAGATTCCAGAAACATTACAGTGCATTTGTCAGTGCAAATGAAGACCCTTAGCCTCCCCATTTCCTAACAAGAGACCAGCAGAGTTTTTGAAATTGAAAAGCCCAGTACAGGGGAAAAAACCATGGCCTCTTACACGGTGGTGTTCACTGACAGATCTGGAGTGGTGTAGGCATTGCACAAAGTTAACATAGACTTTAGGGGAGCTGGGTGCTTTGTCCAAACTGTCTGGGTATACGTAATATTTCTGCTCTCCTATCCCAGGTCTAAGCCCATTGCCAGGATTCCCATTTGCCCCTTAGCTCTATGTGTAAAAATACATTACCAGTAAGCGCAGATTTTTCCAATTTTGTGCCTGGGATCATGTGGAGATTGGCTGTATGAGAACAGAGATGTATATATGCTTAGTGTATTTAATACTGCATGTCTATAGGTCTGCTTCATAAGGTTTTCTGCTAATTTGCTATACACCATTTCCTATGTAGCTGGCAGTGGGTCCTTCCAAATTCCTTTTTAGCAACTGTTTATGAGACCAATTATTGATTTTCCCTTTTTAATAGCTTTGGAAGGCAGAGTTGTTGCTGGGGTTTATTTTTTTTATCCTCAAACTTTTCTTCCTATAATGAATGAAATCTGTTTCTTATGATTTCTAGATTTCACAGTCACACAGTTTACATCACTGGAATATTAGAAATTTCTATTTAGGTCTCTAAAGAGCAACAGCAAAAAGGAAAAACAAAAAAAATCTTGTATATATGTCCAGTTTTTATAGTGTAATTTCTGTCAATTGCAAGGAATCATTCCTACATTTAAAGTTGACTCTCTGCATAATATTTGGGAAAATGCATCTGTTTTGGTTCTCTTAAAAGAATTGTGATCACTTTTTGAGGCAGTTCCCAGGGCTGTGAACTTTGTCAGGGAATGGCCCAGGTGTCAAGACAGTGCCTTTTGCCAATATCATAGATATTACTCAGATTTGATGGATTTATATACTTTGGAAAATTTTTATTTGCCTGCTGTGCCTTGTGTTTCTACATCCATGCCAGAATGAAAGATGCTTATGAAAGTTCATTCTTTACCACTGTGCTTATCTAGTTGGAAAACATTTTTAACTATTAGTACTATTGTTACTTCACTCTGGGCAACTGTGCGTGCCCGGGGAAAAAGTGATCGACATGAGACTGTGAAATCACAAGTACTCTCAGGGGCTGTGAGTCTTTCTCCATATAAGCCCATCACTAACCAGCAATGACATCAGGGTATAACTGCTTATGACTGCGAGCAGGTTTTGTACAGGTCAAATCAACACAGGGATAATTTTTTTTTTTTTAAACCAAGGATTTCTTCTAGGTCCCTGACATCTCATAAATTAAATTTTTTTTTTTTTTTTTTTTTGTTTAACAAGCATTTAATAGAAGTGCACAGTGATGGGTGCATAACACAATGGATATGCAATCCTCATTTTGCCTTTTCTAGATGATGGAGATGAAAGCATTTCCAACAGGACCACTTCTGGTGGCTGCAGTTCCAAGTTCTTCTGACAGGAAAGATCTTCCAAAATTGTCATAAACATCTGACATGTTCCTCACCCTGTGCCCCAGAACAGTGCTGTCTAGCACTGCAGAAAGGATGAACCCACAGGGGTTTGTACTAGAACTACAGCACCACATGAAAACATAGGAGACATTTATAATTTAAAAAATATTTCCTCTTACTCTAGGGCTAAAATTTTTAGACTAATTCTCAACTGGTTTGTAAAAGAAGATGTATTCAGTAAGACCAAAGACTCTGTAGACAGTTTTTTGGTCTCCAGCAATGGTCAGTAATGACTGCCTGTTGGGAAGGAGCATAAAAAGGAAAATATACATTGATGTTCCCACATCTTAGCTTCCCAGCTTCCTGCAATCTGTGGCTATGCAGTTTCCTGATGGGGGAGTTATTTCTTTGTCTATTGTAGTCTATGAAGGGTTTTCCTTCCATATTCGTATCTAATTGCTTTTTGAACCCGTGAAAACTTATGACATTCACAACATCCCGTGGCAATGAGTTTCGTAGTTTAATTATGTGCTGCGTGAAAAAGTACTTTCCTTTGATCATTTTGAGCCCACTTTATATAACTTTATTTGATACCTCCTGGACTTTGTATTACAAGAAATAGCAGATAATTGTTCTTTCTTCACATCCTCCATGATTGTCAGGATTTCATAGACTTCGGTCACATCCTGAAACAATTACTCTTTCTGGGCTGGAAAGCTTTATTTTAGTTTATCTCCGTTTACATGGAATCCATTTCATACCTTTAAGCATTTTTGTTGTCCTTTCTTTATTTTACCAATTTTTCTATATTTATACTAGATGTATTATAGAGTTATTTACAACTGTTAAAAATGATAACATCATTTTATCATTCTAACACAGGAGCATTTTACACCCACTTTTGAATACAAAGATGTGAGACTGTGGAGAGTTAGCTTCTCCACATTCAATAAATATTAACCAGTTTCAAATAATTGTGGAAAAAATCCATTCGAACTTGTGATGAATTTTGGATTCCATTTTTTTTTTAAGTATTTATTTAATATTTGTTTTGATTATTCCATCTGATGTTCTCCAATCTGGTGGAGAGAAAACAATATGTTCTGCTAATGACTATGTTTTTAATGTCTGATGAATTTTCTTCTGTGAGAGAAGGACACAGCTCTTTCAAACTCAGCAGCTGAATAGATCTATACACCCTCCGGCAGAATGTTGCCAGGATAATGACACAGCTAATGTAATTAATTAACCCTTTTGAAGTCTTAATGTTTCAAAATTTCAGGTAATGGTATTTAGGTAGCAATTTTATTTTATTTTGTTTTATCTGGACTTATGTAAGATTGCAATTTGATACCTAAGCAAAAAGCCCCCCCCAAAAGAAAAAAGAAAGAAAGAGAAAAAAAGCCTCATCACTCTAAATGAAAAAACAGGATAAATTAAGTAAACAGAGAATTGTTAAGCTATATAATTTTTAAAACTGCATTTGCCACATCATATGTTAACCATAAAAAAACCCCAACACAAATGTTTTGCTTTGTAAAAAAATAATATTAATAAAAAATATTGCTTTGATTGTGAAGCGTGAAACATGGGTTCAAAACCTAGACGTGCTATGGATTGCAAATCACAATGTGACCTTGGCTGCAACACTTAATTGCTGTGTGCTTCATTCCATGATCTTTAAAAAAGGGGACAATATCATTTCCTTATCCCTGATTTTTATCTACCTCATTTATTCAGGCTGCAAATAGGGCAGGATCTGGCCTTTTTTTTATGGTAGGAACAGCACTTAGTACAGTGAAGTTCTGAACTTGATATAAACATTTTGTTACTGAGTCCTGCGGATGAGATGACAGTCAGTGTTGATAAATATGTCTAGGCAACTAAGTAATTTGAAGTTGCATTTTAATTCTGTTCAAGTAAGATGACTGAAATCGTGGTTTGATTTATATCGGTGAAAATCTGGAATAATTCTGTTGAGCTCTTGGGGTTCTTTCTCATTTACATTGAGGTGACAAAAACTTGCATTAGTTGCTTTTATTTGTATCTTGGAACTGAAATTAAAGCATGTCTGTTACTTTAAGATTATATTTGGTGTCTTTTTTAATCCATGGAAAAGCAGTTTCAGTGTTGCCACTTTTTACAAGGGCATGTAGTGACAGGACAAGGGGTAATGGCTTTAAACTGAAAGAGGGTAGATTTAGATGAGATGTAAGGAAGCAGCTCTTCACTGTGAGGGTGGTGAGGCACTGGGACAGGTTGCCCAGAGAAGTTGTGGCTGCCCCATCCCTGGCAGTGTCCAAGGCCAGGTTGGATGGGGCTTTGAGCAACCTGGTCTAGTGGAAGGTGTCCCTGCCCATGGCAGGAGTTTTGGAAATAAATGATCTTTAAGGTTCCTTCCAACCCAAACCATTCCATGGTTCTATGATTCTATGCAGGTGACATTCTCTGTCAAACAATCACAGTGAATTCGGTCACTGTATAAAAGAAAACTTTGGTCTGCTCTTTTAGAGAGCTGCATCCCCTTCTCTGCGCATTTTTACTAGGTATTTCAGTTCAGAAACTACAGGTGTTTACAGTTGTGATTGTCCAGGTCCTGAACACTAAGAAATCTCCGTGAAGGCACCTGCTATGCTCAAATCTTTTCCGTCTCTCTATTAATGCCTTCTGTAAATGCAGCAGCAGAACTAGCAGCATAACTGGGAAAGATATATGCTTTAGCTCTCTTTTCATTTTACAATTTTGAAATGATGTTTTCTTCCTCAGAATAAGGTTATATTTTTTAAAATGTTAATTAAAATAACAAAAATTTGGAATTTATTTTGATAATGCTAAGGTGTATGACTTTAACTTTTTTTTCCATATAAAATTAACAGAAACTTAGCCAAGACATTCCATAATAAAGATCAGTCAAATTATAGGTTTTTAATTATTCAGGATAGACATTTTAATTTCAGTTTATTTTGCTAAAAAAAAATAAAAATCAACAATAGGTAAAATCAGGATATAGGAAAAAACATAGTGATGCTGCCAAACTTGTTGACTACATTGGAGGGATGTCAGCTCACACTACTGTTAACCTGTGTTGCTATTGCGCTTCTGTAATCAGTAACGGGTATGTAAATGCTGTAAGAAGAGTCTCTCCATCTGCTATAATTTTTATTTCTGGAGGTATTCGTGCTCCCAAGGTTCCCAGTGAGCTCAGGAACCATTCAAGACAGAGATGGTGCAAACACATGGTAAGATACAGTCCTTGGAAAGTTTATGAGCTGTCTGAACAAAGGGATAATGTTGTGTAGAGCCAACGCTGCGGCGCACTGAGCTCAGGTAATGTCAAAGTGACGTGAAATTCCTGTGGCAATGGCGAGAACTACCCTCAGAGCTCCTCAGCATCTGTGCCTTGACTCCAAACCCTTCTTGATGCTGGACAATGAATGCGACTCAACACGGTTTTATGTGTTCATCCCTTGTAATGCAAGCTCTGTTAAGTATCTGAGCCGATGGAAACAACGCAGTTGCTCTGAGGGAATCATGTCTTCATTTTACACACCACAGCTGTTTTCTTGCATTTTTTTTCATCCTCAGTGATTTTTGGGCTTGTTGCTCCCTCCTCTGCAGGAAGATTTGATCCACTATTGAGGATATTCATGGTAATACAATATTTTATCTTTTTTTTTTTTAATTGTATATATTTATTCTCCATCACAGTAAGATGTTATATCCTAATACAGCACATCTCTACAAGCATCAAGCCCCGTTTTATTGGCCCTTGCAAAGAGTAACTCAGAGCAGTGTAGAAAGTGCTGTATTTTACAAGGCTGCCTGTGGTTCCAGGAATCATGTCCCAGATGAGCATTAGTGCAGCTGATTTTCAAGCTATATTAAGGGAAAAGCTGACATAAGAGCCAGGTACACTAGTTTTACACCAGCTGAGAGATTCCCTGTGCCAAGGCAGCACAAAGATCCAGTCCTTTGGCTGATGCTTGGAGCATCTTGGAAAGAATCCTATTTCCATGCCCCTTTTTTTTCTGGAAATGAGCATTCCAGTGAGTGTGCATTCAGTAGTATGTGCATGCTTTAGTAGCCCAGAACGCTGGCACTAATCCCTTTTTGATCCTGGTGGCAATATCAGAGTATTAACAGAGGCTTTTTAATTGTGAGCTTTTAAAAAGCCATATTAAAAAAAAAAAAAAAGATATGCAATATAATCTTGCCCAAATGTTATTTCAATGCCAATAAAAACCAATGAATAGACTGAAGACCTTAGTAAATAAACCCCGTTATTTTACTTCAGGGATTGTGATTGTTGGCCAGACTCAGGATTTTCACTGAAAATGAGATTGGTGGTTTTATTTTAGCCTGAGTAGATAATTCACATTGAAAAATAGTTTGATAATTATTCTCATTAGTCAACTAGGACAGAGTAAGATGTAATGGATTTAAGCTGCAGCAGGGAAATTTAGGTTAAATTTTAGTAGTTAAAAAGAGAGAGAGAAGAAGAGATGGTAAAGAAAAGAAAAAAATGCAGCAATTCAGGGAACAAAATAAGTAGCAATAAGAAGACATGATGTGAAATGCTGAAGGCTGAGAAATGACAAACCTTACCAAGGACTTGTCTTGATTAAGTAAAGCATTCCTTAAGTCCGGTGAACACATAGGAGCATATTTCCTTTATTTACACATTTTTGGTTTTATTTACACATTTTTGTTTTTATTTCTATAAAGTGTTTTGCTCAAGAAGCAAGCCCTGTTTTGGTATTTAGTCCTAATAAATTCAGTGGCGCTGCACATGATACGCAGGAGTAATCAACAAAGTCGATCCCAGTTTAGCCATTAAAAAATTAGGAGCCTAGCCTTAGTTAGATATCTAGTCTCCTGCAGTCAGACAGACACATCCAGAGAAGCATTTCAACTCTGATGTCTTAATCACCTTTTGTAGGCAGGATTCAGGGATCTCAAGGGATTCATGTGTCTCCCCATTCCTTAAGGAAGGAACCTACACCAGCAGCTCAGATGGCAGACCTAACTTTTTTAGCTAAGGTAGATGTGAGTCAAAATGGATAAAAGGGACTATCTCAGGTAAGTGCCTACAGAAAATAAGTATTATTCAATAAAAATCACTTTTCTGAGATTCTCAATGCTCTGAGACAAAACAAGGAAGACAGAAAATGAGTTTGGAAACTGGTCCATGACATTACACCTGTAAAACTGTTATTATACTAAGTTGAAATTACTACAATGACAAGAAAGCTTTCAAGGCTTCCTGTACCATGTAATCAAGCAATTAATCCATTGACCCATCTCATTGAACTGTAGTTTTCTAGAAATAATGTTCCTTGACTAAGTTAGCTGTCAGGACATACCCCAATGGTCAGCAAAGAGAGGCTAGATCCCAGGGAGAATAATTCATCTCATCATAAAATTAGTGTCTCTTTTAGTTGGAATTGTTTTCTGTCTTGACAAATCTGTCTCCTTCTAACTCTAGCAGAAGCATAGTCAACTAGCTCAGACTAAATGCCTGATTTTGATATTGGAAAAGTTAGGTAAGATGACCTTTGCCTAGAATGGAAATGCAAAATGAATTCTTTGCTGAGGACCTAAAATAGCTGTTACTGTACTGAATCAACTAGCTGTGATTGATGACTCTTCTTGGACTTATATGAATGTGTCATAGGAACAATATTTTATTTACATCTGAGAACATGACCTTTCTGAATTGCAGCTGTAATTCAGAGGGAAATAGAATAAGGAGAGAGCTCTGAATAACATGAGTGAAGCACCTACACGTCTGTGCCAGGAGTCTTGGGATTGGGGTACGAAGCCTGAGAGTTGAATGAACATGCCTGCTGAGTGTGGTGGCACCAAGAGGGCATAAAACTAGTGTGAAAGGGTTAAAACTAGACTTTAGACTGTTCCTAGTAACTAAATTGGGAATTACTGCTGAACCTTTTGGTCTAATAATGAAACCAGTTTTCATCTTTTGCGATCTAGTAAATTTTCCCAGAGTAACAGAAGGTTACAGGTGTTCATCAAAGGCTACAAACAGTAGATTTTAAATGCTAGGAGGCTGACAGTGTATTGGATGTACCCAAAACCTACTGAGGATAAGTGTGGCATAATTCACAGAGGGACTGCATATTGGTCAGCTCCAAAATCCAGCTCTTCCCCAGGAGAAATTTTTTTTTTTCTATGAGAATGAAACTGTGTAGATATTTTTTAGAGATTTTTCCTATTTTAATCCAGCTTTACTGAACAGCTCCTAGTAGTCAGTTGGGTATCTTTAGTCTACACATAAACAACAAAAATCTTTGAAGATTAGACTTTTTCTGACAGGTCCCCATAAACTTCCAAATTTAATTGGGAGAAACAGTGTAAATATGGCTGAAGTAAACTTTCTATTGACTTCTGTGCTGTTTGCATTAGTTGTCCATAACTACAGCTGCTCTTGGCACATTTGAAATACTGTTCTACATCATGAGAGAAAGAAAATGTGTGTTCAGAAATGTGGAAGTCCTTTGGAGCAGGGCCACAGCAGCTGAAATTCAGAAGCAGTTCACTGCTGTTAATTAGTCTATACCAATGTATAACTCACAAAAGCAAGAGCTTGACGTGCTGTTGTATTCATTCTGTTTATAAAATGTTTATATGCATAGTCTTCAGAATATTTCATTAATTTACCTTGTTAGTATTTATAACATACATATATGGGTTTTCAAGGTAATTGCTTAAGTACATTTCTTGCAACACCGCAGTGAACAAAATTTGAAACAGACCTTAAAACTAGTTTTAATTCCCAAATGGAGATAGCTGAGGGTACATCTGCAGGAGTAAACGAAACACTGCTGGAAATGGACACAGGCACTAAAATGTGGCTGTTCATACTGTGATACATCCAGAGCAGTCGTCAGCGTGGTTTTGTTCCAGACCAAGTAGTGTTCTCCCAAATGATTTCACCGCATATTTGGGGTCTCAGTGTGGGCCAAGGACAATTCCTCTTAGGCAATTTGGATGCATTCACGCTGTTTTGGAGGCTGAGGCAATTTAGTAGTACGCACACAACCAGTCTGAGCCTATTGCCCTCAGGAACAGGGAACAGGTCTTGGCCGGGTTCATTTCACTAATAAACAGTTACCTGAAATACTGTACCTTCTAAAGGTTGGTCCCGATTCTTCAAATTTAGAGATGTTCAATATCCTGACTGCATCCACATTTCCCGTCTTGCAACTCTAAGCTCTATATTGGAAAAGACCTGTAAAACCGTAGGAAGAGCTGCAGTATATATCTAAGAAGAGAGATGTCCCCAGTTGCATTTTTGCTCTCTTGCACAACAGTGAGGAATTTACAAAACATGGCAGCAAGTTTTGCTGCTTTTTGCACCATTTTAAACAGAAAGTTGCCACAAAAGCAGCGTTCCAGGATGTGTATGCCTTTTATCTCTGTTAGTTTCTGATTCATCAGGGACAGGGATCTTGCTTGGACTTCAGGATTTCCCCTCCCCTTGTGCAGTAATTGTTCTCTGCTAGCGGTACTGAGACATAAGTTGGACTAGTTTGTGATTAAACTTAGGAGCACTGTGAAATACCTTCCTACACCAGGCAAGAGTAGAATATCAAGCGGAGAACAAGCATCATTAGCATCCACTTTGAACTGAAGAACAAATTTGATAATGTCTGCACTAATTTGGCATCTCCCTTTACTCTGAACACTCTTTGTAACACAAGGCAATCATTCCTGTGGCTTGTTTGTTCCTAGCAATCGTATAACAATTTTAAATCAGTAAAGCGCAGTGCATCTTAAGTGAATACTTTATACCCATACAATAATTTGCAGTTTATTTTGACACAACTGTGGTTTTGAAGCTTTTAGGGGATGTGAATATCGTTATTGCTACATACAAGAAAAGTCTGGGTAAAACCATGGTATGTGGTTAACTTTTTCCTAATCCAAATAGTTCACTCAATTTTAACTGCAGTAGAAGAAAAATATATTTTTATTTTTCTAGCACTAAAAAATTCTGTTGCTTGTCCACGGGAATGATAAAGTAGCATTTTCCTAAGTAGTCTTTAAGAATGAGTAGAGGGTATGTATCACTGTAAAAGAAGGAGAGAGATTTTTCAACACATGGACTGTACCGTCTTTCTTTCCCAACATTTCAATATTGTCAATCCAGAAGTTAAGATAATAAATTTCAACTACAGTATTCCCGCCCCACACTTTTTCACCCTTCTGATTTTTTTTTTTTTTTTTTTAACATTTGGAAACCTCCTACATCTCTGAAAATGTTAATAGGCTAATTATCACCGAGTTAATTTGCAAGTCATATTCCCTTCTGCCCCCACATTAAAAAAAAAAAATCTCCTCCCCCATTTTATTTTTCGGCAAGTAAAAAAAAAAAAAAAAGGCGAGTGAACTTAGCCACAAAATAAGTCAAGGGAAAAATGAAGTACTAATTAAGAAAGCTGGGGTTTTATGCAAATGACTTCTTCACCGAAGACAGTCTAATGAATGTGCCCTGAGTCGATCCGTGTGCGTTTTCGCCAAGCTGACAGCTGGCTCGGAGGAAGGTCAGACAGAATCAAGCGTGCACAGAGCATAATCCTTCAGATTGGCAGCTCTGCCCCCTGGTCACTGTTTGATTATCTCCCAAATTGCTGTATTTCACAGAGATAATGATTTTTTATGGTCACAGATTTGAAGACAACTGCTGTATCCTGAGGGTTGTCGTTCTGCAAGGAGACACTGCTGCTTCCTTCAGAGGAGAAGAAGGGGGGAAAAAAAAGTTGCGTTCTCTTTTTTCCTTCTCTCCCCCACTCTCTTTTCCCCATCTCTCCTTCTTCTAGTTATTTATTTAATTTATTTATATTTCTTGTAGTCAAGAAGAGCTCCCATTCCTACCAATTAGGCAACTTGTCCCATTGCAGCGTCTCCGGGAGGAGGGCAGTGTGCCGCTGCAGACATTCCCGCGCTAAGCCCGGCCACATCTCGTGGAGATAACACAATTCTCCAATGAAGTATGAAAAAGCAAACATTCAGGAGCAGAGAAATTGAGGGAGGGGGTGGGGGTGGACTCTGAAGGAATTCTCTGCACATGGTTGCTGTTCATCACTGCTTGGTGGCTTGCTGTCCTGATGGCCAGATATGCTGGGCCTCGGGGGGGTTGTAAAAAAAAATCGCGGGCCAGGAAAGGGGATAAGTGCCAGAAGCAGCAGTGGTGGAGATGGTTTTCAAAACAGGCCAGGTGCAGATGTACAAACAACACAGCGTCTCACACTATTCACATCCCTCACATTGGCACCTGCGGATGGATTTCCCCTTTGAAGCTCAACGCTCAAAGGGGCAAATGCTTCTAAAAATATGAGTACTCCAGAAAAAATGGCATTTAGTGCTCCAGGAGGGATTCACGCAGAAAACATGAACTGTTTGTGTCCCAAAGAGCTGGTCATGCATTACCAGATGAAATGCTTTTTCCTTGGAAAAATGTTCTCAAAAGTGAGCTTTGCAAAAGAAGATGTTTGCCAAGATAGACAAGGACAGAACTCCTGGCAAAAAAGAAAAACATTCTCGGGTGTAAAAAAACCATTGTCCTCCTATGTTTCAAACCATATCAAAATAGCCAATAACTTGGTGGTTTGATCACTCAAGGGGCAGACTGAAGGACCCAAGTATGGATTTATCAATCTATTTATTTATTAATCTATTGTTAAATATTTAATTGAGCTGTCCATTTATGAATTTAGTCATTTGAATGTTCTTACATTCCAGTAGAGAGAGAAGGATATTTTATGAGTGCTGATGGATGGTGACTCCCAGAGCAACAACTCTCATGAGAGATGAGGTGTCTTTCCAATAAGTGGAAAAAAACTTAATGCTTCAGTCAAGGAAGAATAGATCAGAAGTAAAGTCTTGAGACTCTTTCATTTAGACCTGTAGTTTGAAACTAATTTTCTAACACTAGTGTGAAGGTCTCAAACAGCAGACTATTCTTGTTCTGTTTTTACCTTTTTTTATTTTTTTTTGTAATGCCACAGCAAAAAAGAAACCAAGTTTTGCCAAATTTTAATTATTTTCATAAGCTGGGTCCACTACCAGTGTGTTATGAAATACATATAAAAACAGGAAGGTGTGTCAAATCTTTCCTCTGGATCAGGGAAAGAAGCAGCTAATTTTCTACACACCCACTCTATCCCCAAATGCTTCGTCTGGAAAGCAGGAGCAAATTGGAGAATAAGCAGCAAGTTTCGGAAGACTCTCCTTGAGTACAAAGGAAGTGTCTTGATCCCTATACTTGGATAGGAATAACTTTGAGGGGCCTGCAAGAAATAAGAGTCTTTCTGGAAGAGCAACAAATTGTGATCGGGATGTCCTAAGGGAAGAGAAGATAAAGTTGCCTGATGTCTGTACACTTGGTAAGTGGAAAGATTGGCTGGGTATCCCTGAGGCGAAAAAGAAAGCCTGTAGATCAACTGACCAGTGGGGAGGTCCTTGCTTCGCACCTGTAAATCTAGCATAGGGTAAGAGTTTCTTTTCCTGAGGGAAAGAAACAAGCAAGACATAGATTGAGTCAGCTCCAATGTGGATGTTTGTTCCTTTGGAGTAGGCCCTGTTTCACAACTGGTCTGACAATATTGAGCTCTCCTTCAGTCCCCACAAGGGTTTGGCTTTGTGTCTTGTGACCGCTTCTGATCAGACACCTACCTGAGCATCCAAAATGTCCTAGGCTGTGTGCGCTGGCCTGGTGCTGTAGGAATTCAACGTGCTGCTTTGGGAGTTCAGCTAAATTGCTCTAGCACTGACTGATGGGCCTCAAGTCACAGTGAAGACAGTAGAAGCAAAAATGAGAAAAAGTACTTTAGTGATGAGTAGTACAGCACCAAATTTAGATGTCTGGAAAACCTGGAGTAGATGCTTAGAGCTGCCATGGAAGCTTCATCTTTATCTCAGTCCTCATATCCAGACCTCTAACATATACACTGAACTGTGCCCTATTATTGGAGAAATATGGCATCTAGCTAAAATCACAGAAGGGGGAATCACTCTTGCTTCTACAAGCACATGAAATAAAATGCACAGTGAACTATTCACGATTCATAGCGTTCCTTTCCTGTACATACTGACAGGAACTAGAGCACAGATTGACTTGATCTTTTTAGCCTCTGTCTATACTTGCTTGAATAGGTTTCTTCCTTTATTATCCTCAATATGTTTAAAGGCTTACAGGGAAATAATGCAAGAGCCCTCCTGTGGCTGATGTTAACACCTACCTTTCATATTATAGCTGTAAGAGACTAATAGTCAAGTGGCTAGAAGTATCTGCTTTTAATAATGCACAATATCCTCTGAGTTATGGATGGAAAAAGCTGATTATGCTAAACTATCTCCAAGCCTGTATAGAGTTACTTCCTACAGTCAATTCACACTTGTTTTTCTAGGCACCATTCTAGCATTTTTTAAATTCCCACACACTGTTGTTCACAATACTATTATAAGCAAATAGCTAACCCTCTAAACAAGTTTATCTAGAAATTCACCCACAATTTCACATGGGAAAAGGGGATCTAACTAAACCCTCTCCTAGTACCTCACATGTTTGTTTTCAGTCTTTAATGCTTGCAATCTTCCAACGTCTGCAGACTATTGCTTCCCCTCAGGGCTGTATGCAGTGCTTTTAATCCCTTCTTTTAAACTGATCCCTCACAAGTCCCCACTCTTCTCCAGATGCATTTGTTCTTTTTTTTCAGTCATAAAGAAGTATCCAGATGGATGAGGTACTCCCACTAAGTTGCATCAGAGCTCACTATTGAAGAATTGCTCCTCTGCTTAAATATGTAAGGACATTGTGTTGGCAGCGTTAGGTCACACTGACCTCGTGGTGACATTTCTTGACCCAGTATTCATTCAGGTTTTACGTTCAAGTAAGTTTCCAGAAGTTTTTTCATTATTAATTTTTAGTTGTGAGGTATCTTCTTTGGTTGCTGCAGGATTCTATGCATTAAGAGAAGAGTAACTTCCCAAGCAAGGTAAGCTCAGTGATGTTCACAGAGGGCTGAGCTGCCTTAAATAGGTACCACAGGAACCACAGAGTAGCTAAAGCTGTCTCAAAACTCCAGCCTGCATTGCCAACCAGTAACTTGTTCATCTAGCCAAGCTCTCAGGAGCAGAGGCCAGCTGAGAAACTGTAGTGTGATTACTAGACTCCACCAAAAACCAGAAGATACAAAATAAGATTTGTAATCAGACAGCACAAAAAGAGTGTAAGACTCTAAAGTGTAAAAGAGGATGTATTTATTTTTTCATCTGAATCAGTCATGGTTATTCTGGCTGCCTGCCTATCTGCCAAAAATTGGAGAAGAAATCACACTGTGATAGGATCCTGGAAGAAAATAAAATCCCTCAGGCTATTGGAATAGTTAGCATTAGCCCTTAAGAAAAAAATCATTTTTTTGCTAACTAATAAAGTGTATGAACAGTATGAGCCCTGGATAGCTATGGTGGAAGAGATTAAGATTCAAGTTAGTGCTGTCTTTCACACAGACTAGGGATTTTTACTGCACTTTTTCACATCACAGATGAGTGCCCCAAGCACCAAGCCAAAAGATCTTTCAAAGTGGGTGATCAGCAATTCTTTTCTTGATGCAAGAAACTGCTTCTGTAAGAACAGGTGCATACATTACCTGACAAAATTAATTTTGACAAAATAAAATTTTTCTACCTATAATGATTTAATGAGGAAACTCTCGACTTCCTCTAATGACCTGTCCTTTTGTATCATTGACTTGATGAAAAATCTGAAGGCTAGAGGAAAAGTGAACTCTGTTGCCTATCCTATTTCATATCTAAGACACAATTTTTCAAGAACCGCATAAGGAGTTGTACATATTTTCAGTGAAAAGAATTCAAGACAATGACTTACATTTTGGAAAATATAGAAGAAATGCAACAAACTCCATAATCTGAATGAATCTATAAGCATCAGCAGACAATGTTCAACACAATTATTTGACAACAGCACCACTAGATTAGATGAACTCTTCAGAGAAGCAGGGAATAACGCTGCAGGACATGATGAATAGATTATCAGTCCAAAAGGACTTCTCACTGGTACAAAACTGGTACAGAGCCAAAGTGGTAGTGGAAACACTGGACTTTTTAAATGCTTTTAGGATTTTTCAAACAGGTAAAATTCGGAGCTCATGTCTGAGTATATCTCACTGAAAATGTATGAATTCTGCATAAGACTAAATAAATCAGAAAGAAACTAAAACTGTTATGGGGTGAAAAATATTGGTCTCATCCGTAGAATACATTAATTGATACAATTGGTAATCTTAATGTGTGGAAATTTATTGTCCTCATTAATGCCTAGTAACTCAGTTGAAACAGTTTATTGATGGCTTCCAAAGGCAAAGAATTTCACAAACAGAATAATGAAGGAGTCCAACCCTTCCATCCCCTGTGTTAAGGAAATATGATTTTACCTTAAGACAAAAATTAAAAGGGAAAAGGTATAGTTGCACAGTTCTGGGATCATGATAGAACATCTTCCCAACTGCGTATAGCTGAGGCTCCCAGGTCAGACATGCCATAGTCCCTCACGCTGCCTACCAACTAGGTCTAGGTTGGTCCCAGCTCAGCCGGTGGGAGCACTGAGATTTCCACCATCCCAGTACAGTCAATGCAGAAAATCATATACAACTCATTCAGGGGCTTCGGTATTTTCTTCAGAGATAGCACACCCTTCCTTTAACCGAGTCTAAATTTATAGGCTACCTGAACAGTCTTTGTAAATGTCCAAAGTAGGAAACCTGATTACAATGCAATGTTTCTTCTAGAAGAAGCTGACGTGGTCATCCCTACCACTAACCTTCCCCGTGCAAAGACTTTGTCAGCTGAGCTGCATTTATTTCAATGCTCTGTATTATAAAAACCATGCATCATTATGGTTTATAGATTTTTAAATATCCCTTCTTTCTGGCAACAAAATGAAGGCATTTCTAATTTTGGCTGTGTTCAGAAGATGCTTGCGTTGGTCGCCTTTATTTTTACGCAGACTGTGTAAAGAAAACATAAACTTCTTTGGAAAAGCTGTAAGTGAAGGATCAAACTGCAACTGGGTGGGGGGAAGGGAAAGAAGGGAGGGCAGGGAGATCTATCCCAACCAATTAGGAATACCCTGTGAATTAGGCAGACATCAGTTGCAGAACTTCACCCATCCTCCCCAGCCATGCCCCTGGATAAAAGAGAGAACCACAATGGTAGTTAAAACAATTATCATCCAGCAGAGCTTGATTCTAAACTGCTCTGCTAGGAAGTGGCAAGGAGCAGTCAGATCCTAACGCAGCAAGCAATCGCTTTTTCCTCCCCTTGGGTAGAGAAGCTCCTGGCTTTTTAAGCAATTCTGTACCTCTGAACTAGTCCTTGCAGGGCTTTGGGGTAGCATGCCAGTGGCACTGCATCCCATTATCATCATTGCATGTCACTGGAGGCAACAACAGGAAAGAGATGCAGAAAGGACTGGGAATGAGAGGAGACATTAATAACAGTGTACTGCTCTGTGCTGACAAAAGCAGGAGAAGGTATTGAGAGGGCTGCGAGAGCAACAGAAGGAGGAGAGGTGGAAACAAAGGACACAAACATTAACTAGTACAAGATAGGACCAGCTTTGTAATAACCTTGGTTAGAAAAGTAGTAGTGGTTAAATAGCAGGCATAATTACATGTCATGGCCCGTGCCATTTTTTCATGCTGGCCAAATCACTTAGGGCCAGATTCGTGGAAAATATCTGTGTGTCTCAAAGACAGAGAAATAAAAAAAGTTGAACTTAAAGAAGTTCCTAAGCAAACTAGGAGCTTGTCCCACTTTTAAGGGGACCTAAAAATACGCACCATAAAAAGCACAAATGCTGTGTCTTTTCTGGCATATTGAATGCTACTACCATTCCTTGGCCTCTAGGTCAACTGGCACAGCCTAACTGCATCCACGCTCTTAAACATCGAACTCAAATCTAGACAGCTACATCTAGCCTTCTAAATTTGACCTCTTAAATTGTAGGCTGACTCCCTTACCGGCCGCTCTTGCTGATATTATCTCCAGTTGTACACCTCTTCAAGAAAGAAAACCTCAATGCTAATAATTTAGGAAAAATTCACCTAACAAATCTCCATCATTTCTTGCAGTGCCCTAGATTTCTTTTCCATTAAGTCATTCAGCCTTCTGTCAATTTACCATAACCATACAGCCAAAAGCTGTAAGGCTGCTGTAGCATTCTTCAAAAATCCAAGTAAAAGAATGGAAACATAGAATGAGGTTCACTCTCCACTACTTTCAGGATCTTGTTGCCCTGTCATCTTCCTTATTCAGCTTTGGCTGTCAGTGAAGAAAGTGAAACTATTAGATTACAACTCATGCGATCCAATTCAGACTTTTTGAAGAGATAAATTGCACCCTCAACCTGTTTCTCTCCTTTGACTTGATAGGAGTCCAGACAGTCACCCCAGATACAGACAGTTGCATAATAGACTTCCAGACTCAGCCTGATGATTTCCACTTTGACATACAACCCTCTAGGACCTTGCTGTTTCACGGAACATAAGGATTGTCTTATTTCCAAATCTTTGTTACCATCATTGATCTCTACATATAAAATTGATTAATTTCCATCAGCCAGTTCCAATTATATCCTAATGATAGGCCACTCTTAGATATTTTAAATCAAAGGGGATCATTATGATGATTAGTCTGTCATGGCACAGAAAGTAAATGTCATCCATTTGGTCTGGTTTTGAGTCCCATAAACAACCTTTCAGTTTGAGCAGCATCAATTTAGTAATGGCTGCTGCCCAAGCTGAACATCAGGGACTATACATGCCTGCATTGCTTTCTGATGGCTCTATTTAAATGGTCCATTATTCACTCTCCAACCATCTTGCATTCCCAGAGCTAACGTGAATGTAAAATATTGCAGAACAGGTAGTTTCTGGCTGAAAGATGGGATCTTTAAAGTATCTTGATGTTATTACCATGGTATTTCCAGGCTTTTTTAGAAGGCTGTTATGATGCAAGTGTTCATCATTGGCATGGCCATGAGCCTTGAACTCATTTCTAGGTGAGATTTACCATTTTGTTCTACTGCATAGATCCTATCTGCATTTCTTTCCATGGATATATCTTTGCAGAATGAAATGGCCCTTGCAAAGGTCTTGGAAAACAATGCTATTCTGTCTTCTTTCTCCTAATCTGAGACATTCTTATGAAAGGTGGGAGCAAGGGGCGACCGCATTGCTATCTACAGCTTCCTGAGAAGGGGAAGTGGAAAGGGAAGTGCTAACTCTTCTCCCTGGGATCCAATGACGCAAAACATGGGAAAGGTTCAAAGCTGCACCAGGGGAGGTTCAGACTGGCCATCAGGAAGCATTTCTTTACCGAAAGGGTGGTCAAACACTGGAACAGGCTTCCTAGAGAGGTGGTCGATGCCCCAAGCCTGTCAGTGTTTAAGAGGCATTTGGACAATGCCCTTAACACCATGTTTTAACTTTTGGTCAGCCCTGAATTGGTCAGGCAGTTGGACTAGATGATCGTTGTAGGTCACTTCCAACTGAAATATTCTATTCTAGTCTATAATTTGAAGCTTTTGTTTTCAAATATGGACTTCAGTAAAGCTGGAAAAAATTGTAAGAACTAGGAACTCAGCTTTTTTCCCCATTACATATTTTGGCCAGCACAGACACTTTTTGGTACCTTTCATGAACTTAGAACCTCAACGCAGAAGCACTGGGACAACTTCATGCAGGCCAGAGCAAGCAGTCAGCTCTGGCCACAACATCACACTAAAAAGCTAGGGTAAAAATGGAGAAAAAACTACCCTTAATTTATTCCTGCCACAGACAATTTACAGCATGGACCAGGCCATAATATCCAAAAGCAGCATTACACCAGCAACCCAGAACACTCCATAAATCTCAGGACCAGTTAAGGCTTCGATTAACTTTGCCATTGCCTCCACCAGACTGTGTGTAGCTTAACAGCAGACTCAGCTAAGTATGTAGGTATCTAATCTCCAGTACATATCACATACATGTATGCCTGAGCAGACATGGAGGGAGCATCTCGAGAATATTTTTTCCATCATTAGCATCAACAGTTTTTCCTTATGAATATTTGCAATAAATAAATGCTTGATACGGGTACGCTTGTAACAGGGAACAGGGAAGGGTAGGGGGAGGGTTACGTCCTCATTTCTTGGCAGAAATAAAAAAAAACTATTCAGATTTAGCTCTGTTTGGAATAAATAAAAAACAAACAAACATCTCAATGCACCCAAAGGCTTTGTATAGCTGGAAGCTTTATTGATTCATATACCACCCACATAATCTGCCAAAACGCACTACACTTTTTTTTTTTTTTTTTAAATCTTCTTCACAGGAAAGTCTAACCCTCCAAGCTCATTTATTTGAGGGAAAAGAATTAAATAAATCCTTTAAACACTACTAAGTCTGCTCTGGAAAAAGCTTTTGGTTGTGACTCAAAGGAAATGCATTCTCTTGTCCTGTGGGAGCTGCATGAATTTTTTGGGAGCACCATGCCCAGCCCACAGAGAAGAGATGACTTTTGTCTGTCATAGCTGACAGCAAAACAGAGATTGTTAGATGGGGTTCTTCGAAAGGGAAAAGTTCATATCAGGTCACTAAATTTCAGCATACTCCCTGGAAAACATGACACTAAAATCCCCAAATGCTGACAGTTGTATTAGAAGTGCAGCAAGATCTTTTGGAAGAATTGCTGTGACTTCTGTTTTGAGTGGGAACAGAAAGAGGAAATATCCCCGCAGATGCGCTATGTGTAGCAGCATGTAACCTTGTGGGGGGCTCACTGGGAGGTGATGAATGGTAAAAGCAGGATTAAGTATGTGAGGCTGCATGACTTGTGTGCTTTCTACCCAAATTACATGTGGTTGTCTGGTGGCAGCTGAGTTCAGAGTGTCCACCCAAATCTTGGGACAACACGGGACATTTCTCTACTCCTGGGGCAAATTGACACAAAAGAGTTTGTACCTATACTATTTTTTTTAATTTTTTTTTTTTTTCCAAAACTGGATGGATGCATCCAGACTGTTTTCTGGGAATAGTCCCTAGTGCTAGCTCATGAGCAGGGTCTGAGAGATGTTTCACAGATTGTTTTTGTTGTACGGGAAAAAAGCATGCTATGCCACTCAAGCATTTAAGAGTATGTGCAATTGCATTCCAGTGCCAGAGTTTTCATAGGCCACTATAGACGTAGTTGGAGGGATTTAATTCCTCTAGTTTTAGATAGCTAGAAAGTTCATCTAAGCTAGTTACAATGCTGTTCGTAGTCCACCAAGAGAAAGAGACATTTTTAGGACATAATATATGGCATTTTAAACAAAACCTCCCAGATACATCAGATGACTTGACCCCGGGGTGTTCGTTTCTTTCCATTGTCTATGAAAGGACCCCAACGCAGCTAGCTCAAATATAAACTTTTGCACTGTAAGTCATGTATCATTAAATAAAAATGAGTTCAACTCAGCTGGCCCTACATCGCAGGCTTTCTTTTTCTGCTTGGCACTTCTTTCTCACCATCTGTAGATCCCTCCACCCCAAAAGAAGGAACACGAGAAATGTGCAGTGCAAAAGTGACTCTGCTGAATGCAGAATTATTTCTCCTTTCCCACCCACAGGAATAAAGACCTACCTGGTGAGAAACAGCTCAAGGGCTTTGGTTCATTTTCCTGCAGTTCAGAAGGCAAGGCCAAAGTAGAAAAGAAACTGAGATCACATAAATCCCAGCCACGTGTATTAAACAGAAGATCATCCTTCAGACTGGCTAAATTAGTTCGTCAATAAGATGCTTGAAGGGCAAGATTTCATACTTGCAGTCTGTTGCCAGCAAAATATAAAAGCGAACGAGGCATTTATGGAATTGTATATTTCTTGGATGACAGCTTAAAAATTAGACGTAATTGAAGGGCTAAAAAGAAAGCAGTTTCATTGTTAGGAATGAAGGGTTTAAAAAAGAATTAAAGAAATTTTCAACTTGGGTGTAGGGCATAATTACAAAAACATTAAAGCAAATAATTGGTAGCACTGTAATTTTTTCCTCCCCAGGTAACTACCATATGTATTACACAGTGAATCATTGACTCTGTCCCTCCTATCATTAATTACTGTGATGCATAAATAATTGGAAAATTATATGTTCCAAAAATGATTTAGTAATACATTTTATGCATCTAATAAGCACAGGCTTTTAATCATCACTAGACATGTTATGATAAATTTTACTCTCCGTCTCAACTATTCCGTTATCTCTTACTTATACGGCTGCCATCTCCTTGCATGCAAATACCACTAAGCCACTTCACATCACATACTTCCTAGTGGATGCTTTTTACTGGGCTTTATTCTGCTAGACGTTTTTGGTGTTGATATTTTGGCTTGAAATTCATTTAAGGGTGTTCTTAGACTCACAGAAACACATTAAACTATTTATCCTAAAACCATAAACTATTGTTTAATTTAAATGGAAATGTCTTAATCTGTTTTTTTTCATCCATTTAAACCAGTATGTACCTTTTGTTTTGCACAGCGGGGACATTTCAAAGCTGTTGCTATACATTGAACTGAAATATCTGAAAATCTACTCTTTTTAATTAGAAACAGTAAAACATTTTAACATGCGCTGATCATCATGGTATCTGTTGTTTTCTTTCTTCAGGTTTAATGCATTATGTTTGACACTTGATCATCAAGTTATATGACTCAACACCTTAAGGAACGACTCAGCCTGGAAAAGCACAAGAACCACTGATATGTCAAGACATTATTTCAAGTTCAACCCAAGCAACACAACCTGTCAAAACTGCTCAAATTAAATTTGCCACTCTGCAGCTAATCATCCATGCTTACTTCTAGTGCTGTTTACAGTCATACTGCTTACAGAACTTGCAGCTTTTGCACACAAGACAGAAGTCTAGGTTTGTGACTGGCTAAGTAAAGGTGATAATGAAGTTGTTTGGTTCAGCAAACTGTCTTCAAATAAGCGTAGACTTTGCAGCAATTTTGTCCAATTGTATTTCAGATATACACTTGCATACCAATTGACTACACAAAATATTTGAAATGGTTATTTATTTCTAAGCCAAGCAATATACAGTAGGCTCTGTCTTTGGTGAGCCTATTGCTATTGTCTTGAATCTTCTAACTCTCCTTAGCCATGTAAATAAATTTAAAAAATGTTACCCATTTATTCATAGCTACTAGACAGACAATTTAAGTATGTCTCAAGTTCCAAAGATTTATAGATGTAATAACATTAATAATATCTTGAGCCTGGGTTACTGTATAGTTCAGGTTAATACAGCACAATGAGTAGCCAAACAGAAGACAAGGTCTTTTGTTGGTTCACTGAATATGCAAATTCTTAAGAATTTAACCCTACTCTCTCAGGACATGTAAGTCCATTTCAAACCAACCGCTGCTTTCATGAGGCTGAAGGGGGCTGCAAAAGTAGAATCAGACTTAGTGACTACCGTAAGTATGAGAGGGGATTCAGTCCATCTCAGCGTATGAAATACCACGTGTCATACTTACTCCATGTATTTAGAAGGTGGCTGCCATCTTGGGGTCCTCCGCAATTCAGGGACTGGCTAACAGAGAGGCTTTCCTCTTAGATGATCCCCCGTTTGCAAAGTTTCATTCTGAGTTCCTGCTAAATATCCTGTCCCCGTTCTGAGGAGGAGAGGCTGCACCTGGAAACTCAGCTCTACCCCTTTGGAAAATGTCACATGCTTCAAGCAGTCCCCTCTGATTCTGCCAAACTGCTTCTGCTACCCCCAGACAAGGGGCTTATGGAGGACGACTGCTAGGAGCTCCAGGGGGGATTCCAGGAAAGCCTTTGTATAAAATAACATGTCCTGACCTTATGGAAGCAATTCATAGATGGAAATCTGGATTGCTTCTGGGAGGAAAGGCTCAGCCATTGAAGTCGACAAGACAAATCACTGCCAAGAGTTTCTGTGCCTGCAGAGAATGCATGCCAGGAAAGGAGTGCAAAGATGTCTTGTTAATTCTGTTGTGATCCAAATCATGACAGAAAGCAATGCAGGAAGTTAGGGGACTCATTCACAATGAAGTGTATTAACACTCGAAATAATCTCTGGCAAAAGTGTGATATCAGAAAGTTTGACTTAACCATGGCAACATTCACCCTACTCAATTCCCCTCATTGAAAGTGTTATGAAAACAGGTGCTGGAGAGGTGTGGAGCATAGAAGGTGGAAATGTGAGAATTGAAATCCCTTCCCCGCTTCCCCCACACAACAACCAGCTTTGGCTCTCACATGTGCAAATCCCTCAAAGCATCTTGTCTTCCATGGGAAGGAGGTGCAGTTGGCTGTGGCAATATCCACTCCGTCTCCTCACAGCAGTTTGATATGATGAACAGGTGGAACTGGTGTCCAACTGTCCTGTAAAAAGAGCATGGAATCTGCAGCTTGGTTCAGTTCTTATAATTCATTTCAAGACAGTGATTTTCAACTGTGAAATCTAGTTGTGACAAGTCACTAGTAATTAGCTTTATTCTGGAGTTCCTAAATCTCTAGAGTTCTGTTCTTAACCAAGTCTCCCTACTAGGTTTGCTCAGTTTTAAATAAATATATTTTTGTCTGCAATATGCATAGCTGCTGAACTTCTATCTGGAATAGCTATCAAAGGAATTTCTGAAAAGAAACCTGAGCTTTTAGCCTATATCTGTAACTGTATAAGTGCCAGGTCCTGTTCTACAACCTGGAGGCCATCTGGCATAGGCTAGCCACCTCCATACTATTAAACTCTCTCAGTCTCCAAAACGGTTGGTTGCATCCAAACTGTTTATTGTGAAAGGCTGTGCTAACTCCCAAAGCCCACTGAGGAGTTGCGCTGGAAGCCAAAAGCATTGCAAGGAACCCTTTAACAATTTAGCAACACGGAAGGTAAAGTTCGAGAGCTGTGCCCATGTCCTGCCACTGCTTGGTTTACTAGACTATAGTGGACTGGAATCACAATATAAGGGAATACCAGGAGGCAATGCCAGGTCAGTGATATTTTTGAGGGAGTTCCAGGTCTGGAAAGGCTAATATGCCTACTAGATACCGCCTATCTCCATAGGGAAATAGTAAGGAAGAGGAAAAAGAGTCTACAATACAGGTGTTCTCATGTCCTTAATAGTAGAAAAATACACTGGAAAATTGCTCCCACATAGGTGGGAGAAAACATCTTATCAGAGACTTGAAGAGCCCAGCCTTATCAAAAAGAAAATGAAGACATAGCAGCACTACTTTTTCAAGGAGAAACTACCCTGAACTAACAGGCTGTTTAATCAGGCAGGTAAAGGCATAACAAAATCCAATGGCTGAAAGCTGGAAGCAGAGAAATTGGAATGAAGAATTAGACACACATTTTAAACTGTGAGGGCAATGTAGAACTGGAACATACTGCCAGGGCAAGGGATGGAGTTTCCAACATTCAGTGTCTTCAGATCAGGTGTAGATAACCTTCTAAAGAAGCTTTAATCAAGATACCAGTCACTAAACTGAAAACAAAGTGAAATGTTAATGCCTTCCAAGGGTGTTCATACAATTAAAGTGGATTAGACAACCTAATGCATCTTTGTGACAAGAGGACCTGCGAATTCTTCACTCTTGTCCCAGTGGGGTCAAGTATGAAAGTGGACCTTCAGCAGCCTTGGTGAGATGGGTAAGGCAGAGCCAAGGCAGGACGGATTCAGGGGAAAGGAAAAAAGCGACAATTGAGGATCACAGAGATGCAGACTTTATCTGAAGGATCAGTGTCTCCCTTTCTTTCCCATGACTGCTTACTTATACTATCCTTGGCAAAATACTTGGAGGAGGGGATGCTTGTGATGTATCTTAGTAAACTAAACAGCTTCAGGAAATATTCCCAAGCACTGAAACTTGATAATCTATACCATTAAACTGTGCGAATTGGAGGTTATTTGCCTCTGGGCCCCTAGCCCTCACCCAAACCATCTGCAAATTAGGAAAAGCCAAGGACCCATGCCAGTAGGCACTTCAGATGCAGCCTCCTTACTCCAAAAGCTAAGGGAATTCAAGAGTATGGATGTCGGCCATTCTGTGCCAGCTGGCCTCAGTGATGGAGAATTAGTCTAGGCATGTTTAATTTACTGGTATAGACATAATTCTTTTTTCCCTAAGCCATGGTAGTTATCCAAGGAGATATGAACTAGTTTGAGTTCACTTATAGTAGACCTCACAGTTCTCAGGACAAGATAGAGGACTGAAAATAAAGGTCTAGGGATTTTGCTTTTGTTTAGTATTTTCCCTAGCACTCTGAAGATATGTATTATACTGTAGTTTTTATCTGAAAGCCATCTGAACAATTTTGCAAGGGTTCACAGTCTTGCTGCGTGCAGCTCTTGGAGTGAATCCACTGAAGCAGGAATCTCCCACTTTTTCCACGTGGAAAAAAAATGTGTATTACTGTTGTAAGGCCTTTTCTCAAGGTGACACAATAGTAAATCCAGGGAGGAAAACCAAGATTCATTTCTTCTGTGTCAGGTGCTCTCTAACTTAGAGCTATCCTTATCTGTGCTCATCCATGTGAGAAAAGGAGGTGATCCACAGGGACTATTCATGTGAGGTAGGGCCATATTACTGAACTTTCCCTTTGAGATACTTTCTGCTTCCTTCCCTCCCTTCCCCAGATCAAATCCATTTACTACTTTCAGTCAGGGGTAGAGTCTCCAGTGTCACATTAGACAGAGTTTTCATTGACCAGCAGCCAATATATGAAGCCAGTATATATTGCTTCAATGAGTCTGTCTAAATGACCTCAAGGAATGGATTTCAGGTCATATCATGGACTGGCACTATCCAAACAAGACAGATCAAGACAAGGTTTTTGGAGTGTCAGAAGTGGTTTTAATTTAGATTGAGACATGACAAGTTGTCAAAGGAATGCCATCAAACATTAGTGTTTCTTTTCTTAAAAATACAATATGGTGTATTTCTACCATAAGGCTTCTATAAAACAAGAAACACCGCCCCCCAACTTTATTTTGAGCCTTTGTTGAAAAGAGAATGCAAAAGTGTTCCTACTAGTACATAGAGTAAGACTGACTTATTAGCAATAAAGTACAAGAATGAACATTTTATTGTTCTATTATATTTTTGAGAACACAAGAAAGAATTGACAACGTATTTATCTGCTTTCAGCTACAGATATTTAAACCCAGACTTTCCAAATTATTGTCTAATCAATGGGCCATGAAATCACCCATCGTAAGACAATTCTCACTCTTGCTTGTGTAAAGATTTGAAAACAATAGTTGTTCTCCATTTATGACATTCAGAGAAAGAATTACACATTGGTTAATTCTGTCCACTTCCCAAAGAATTAGTTGTTGAATGCAAACTCACTGCTAGCCCCAAATGAATAGCTTGTCAGTCATCCCTCTCAGCTGAGGTGGTGAGAACCATTTTGCTGAACTACCTCTCCATAACGACCTGTTAAAATCAAGCTCCTTCTCCATTACAGTACACAGGCTAATTTAAATCATGACCATTACAAACTGGCTTCTCCAGCTGACAATGAGAGAAGAAATACTCATCTCAAATAGACCAGTCTCTGTGATGCTTCAGAGACCTTGTTATTCCTGCCAGCTCAGAAAGCTGCTTCTTTTAGCTCACACTCTGGAGAACATTGCATTACCTCTGGAGTTCACCAATCTGATGCTCAGAGGCTGGCACAGTCATTCACAAATGAAAGAAAAGAAAAGAAGAAAGGATAGGGTCTGGAAAACTCTCATGGTGATCCAAACAGTCTCTGTGACAATACTGGGCATGGCATCTGCTCTCCTTCATGGAGCAGGGATTCAACCTTCAACTGCAATCTCACGCGTCCCACCACGAGACCTGTGTCCACATGTGTCTTCCATAATCTTATATGTCAAATGCAGTTGTTCTATGATCTTTTGTCTCTTTGTATGATCTTGCATGCCAGATGCGTTTGCTCACTGCCAAATCCCTTGGATCCCTAAAGACGATAATTGAGAAAACCTCACACTTCAGATGAGGAAGTCTCACCTCCCAGCAATGCAATGCCCTACATCCCAGAGCTCCTGCTTAAACTAGCACATTTATATGTACTTTTTTCCCCCAGCACGTCTATCAGGAGTTAAAGTGCTTGACCCTTTCCTTAAAAGCTCAGCCTGCATCGTCATGTTCCATACCAAGTTGTTTCCATAGTAATTAATCTTTTAAAAGTGAGAAAGTCTCTGAAATGGCTCAGGTCTTTGTGAGACTGGCATTTTCTTCAAAACAAAATCTCAAATGGGACAATGTTAGCCAAAAACTGAGAAAGCGGGAGAAGGAAGGCAAGAGATTGAAAAGAGAGTGTGGTGAATTGCTGGCACTTGATGGTTGTTGTTGAGTTAAGGATATATTTGCCTCTTACTTCTAGCTGTTGCAGTACCTTTAGTTTCATCATGTTTATTGGGAATCTTCCAAAATTTATTATTTATGAAACATGGACAAACAGACTCAGTAGCATCCGTCAGGCCAGCATTGGTCCCTTTACCTGCAGTCAGGTGAGTGACCCTGGTTTCTCTCTCCCCAGCTCCTCACATCACTGACCTCTTCCCTTTCCTACCCCATCACTCCTGCTCCTCTGCACCACATCTTTGGGCATCAACAAAAGGGCAACTCTGCTATGTTATCAGCTCAGCTGTGACGGAGTAAATTGGGAGGCTTCCCTTAATCACTCTAGGTGCAGGTTTACTGAAAAATTTATCTCTGACTACAGGCCAGGTCTGCAGCCTCCCAAGTGGGAGAAACCTTCCGCTAACTTGAATTTGTCAGAGTGGAGCTGTCTGGTTGCTTTTATAGCTGGGGAGGACAAAGTAATGATTTTTTATTTTTATTTTACTGTAAGCAGACAAATATATTAAACAAAATTGGGTTCCTCAAACAGCGCCTGGGAATGAGGTTTTCTTTGCTGTTACAGGAGCTGGAATTGTCAAGCATTAATTCAGAGCTAATATTTTGAAGCAGGAGGTTTTTCAAACTGAGCTGCATTGCTTGCAGGTCAGACTTAACCCCCTGAGATTTCCTTTTTCCTTTTTCTTTTTCTTTTTCTTTTTCTTGTTCTTGTTCTTGTTCTTTTTCTTGTTCTTGTTCTTGTTCTTTTTCTTGTTCTTGTTCTTTTTCCTTCTTCTTTTTCTTTTTCCTTTTTCTTTTCAAATTTTCCTTTTGCTTTCTTACACGTAACACAACACAGAAAAAGTGGGAACTGTTGTTATGACCTTTCCTACTGTAGAATTTAGAAGGAACCCATGGGCTGCTCTAAAGAAATATTATTGCAGTTCCTTCTCTGGAGTGGCTGGAATGCAGAGCATGGAGGTTTGTGCACACGTCCACATGCGTGTGTGTGTGTATGAACAAGCATTGTGAGTAGCTACTACATGTCAACCTCCATGTTACTTCTGTGTCAGGGCAGACTGGAAATTTTTCAAGAGGATCATCCCCATAGTATCTGAGTGGTAGAGCTAGTCAAAATCTTTCAGATAAATATTATTCTTTAAAAAGGAACATACTTTCTTTAACCCCCCTGCGTAAAGTCCTTAAAAATTACTGTGGTTCTATCATTTACGTTGATTAAAACTGTAGGGATGTGATGAATACATATATATGATGGCTTGAAGGAAAATACAAAAAATTATTCCAAAAGGCAAGTGGAAGTTTTCAACAATTCCTAACAATTTTGGAGGTGGGAGGATTATTATTTTAGATCTTTTTCCCCAGCTCTATTGAGCATCTATTGTCTGAACTGTAACTGACTGATCAGAAGATCCAAAAGCCATAGCAAAGAAGCTCAGATACAACCTGGAAGATGCTTGACTGTGAACTTTTGCCAGCACCTTCATGGAAAAAACGAGTGTGGTGAATCCTGTGTCTTTACAAGCCATCAAAGTGCCCTTCATTCAAGAGGAGAGAAACCACGCCACATCCATGCTGTATCCAGTACATGTTGCATGATCGTTGTGGTTCAACCTTGAGGCTGAGCGGTGAGATATGAGACCTTCCTCTGCGTTGCTGAAGAGTTCACATCCCATTAGAAGAAGCTGCAGTGTGTGTTATCTCACAGATGGTACTCGGTAATCTGGCTCCTGGAACATATTCACCAAATGTCTCATCACCCATGAACCAGAGCACTGATGGAAACATCACAAGATTAAAAAAAACCAAAAACCAAAACAACAAAAATCCAAGGTTTTTAAATATTTTTTTAAATAATTCTGAAAATAAAACAGGCAAATTTTACTATTTTCTTTTTTTCTGGGTATTGTTCTCTGTGTTGAAGCTTAGTATAATAAAGTACTTAAGCATTTGCTTAACTTTAATAGTATGGGAATTTTCACTGACTGCAATAGGTCACATTCAAAGTGAACACTTGATAGGAGCATGCATACAGATTCCTACTGAACAGAGACTACTAGCAAGGACAAATCTGATTTTGATAGAAAGAAAGGCAATTTCTCAACAGCAACAAAAAAAGTGAGCTGAGGAACTTGAAATTACACGTTGGTCTGAGGTGCTATTTTATGGAGCCACTCTCAGAAGCAAGACTATGTTAAATGAGTTCAAAAAGAAAAAAAAAAGCAAATGAAGAAAAAAATCTTTAGGAAATTCTGTTTTGGTTTCTGAGAATGAGTGATTAAAATATTTGTCTAAATAATTGATGTGATTTTCTTTGATGTGGCAACATTGTGCTCTTACTGCTCAAATTCTTACTGCACAGGAGTGTCTGAAGGATATATTAGTTAACATTTGTAAAGAGCTTTGCAGATAAAAGCTCTGTGTAAGTGTGATTACTACACTTCCAGTTGAGGAAATATGCTTTCCTTCCTCCATTCTGATTGTTGTCCATTCTGATTACTTTTTTTTTTTCTTTTCAAAGAATAATTTATTTTTTTTTTTATGTTAAAAGAGAGGTCCGTGGATGATTTATCTGTCACGGTGGACTCCAATTGTTTTTGTATGATCACCAAATATGTCTGTTTGCTTTTGGAAATGGATTGTGTTTTAACGTGATACTGAAGTATTTTGTATCACAATGCCAATTACATTCTAGATGGCTAAAGACATAAAAATACAAGTGCACACTGAATATCCTTCTTGTTTGAAAGAGTACCAAAAGAAAACCATTCATATTAAATGTGTCATACAGACTATTTTACCTCCAGTGTTTGTGATTAGAGTTCTAATGCTGTACTGCTTTTAAGCATGACAATTTCTTTTCTACATTGCAATGACTTCAGTCAATGATGAGGAGAGAAAGAAAAAAAAAAACCCCGAACCACCAACAAAATACCCTGATTATTTAACAACAGAAAAATGAAAATAACCAGCCCTATCTCAAGAAAGAAAAAAGGCACACAGGCAAAGACAGTATTGTACTGGAAGTGCAAGCTTTTTATTATTATTATTTTTAAATAACAAACAAAATAGCAAAACATTTTTTCTCCATCATAAAAAACTGACTTTGATCCCCAGTACAGCCATTGAGTGGAAAATTGAACCACACTATAATTGCTTTCCCTGTGACCGATAAAGTGGTGTAACAAATTTTGTGTTTGAATGATAAAATCAGCAATTGGCCCCTAGCAATTCCTTCTACCATTCCTCCAAGGACACCAGCGTCCCATCAGGCTCCAGGGCTAGAGCAAAGGCTGAAGAACTGTAAATCTACTCCAAGTTGTTGTTGTTGGATACTCGCTTTCTCTGATGCTCTTTTTTTAAAAAAAAAAAAAAAGAGAGAATGCTATGTGAAAAACGTTTATGTGTTTATTTGCTTGATTTTTAAATGACTAGAGTAAGTACTTCTAGATCACCTAAAAAATACAAATAAAATGGAAGCATTAGGTGGAAGCTTATTGTAGCTATATAAACTAAAACTATCTCAAATAAAATATATTTTACTCCAGAGTAAAATCTTGTTAGAAGGAGAAAATTGCTTTCCTCATAAGCACAGATAAGTCCCAGAGCTTGTAGATGCAGAAAACACCTAAGAAGAATTTCCTCCCAGGAAGGGAGGAGGGTTATGTTTAAGCTCATTTTGATGAGGTTTTAAGGTAAGAAGCAAATCTTTATCTCACAACCACTGAAGCAGCAATTAAAGGAGTTTGAAACAAATGGAAATTTTAGACGCAAAGAAACAATCATATTTATCTCTATTTATTTGTAAGTCTAATTAAAGAAAAGAGAGCGTGAACTGAGTGTTATTTGAATTTACACCTTTAAGCTGATTATAGACTCAGAAACTTCCTGTTAGTCCCCTCTTTTAAAAGTTACTCCTCTTTGTTTACTTTTTTTACACAGCAGAGAGGATTTTTAGTCCAAATCTCCAAAGGTGTTTTTAGTTTCTCTCGCAGATATTCCCATGAGCTCTACCCCAGGTGGTACCTATCTGAGCAGTACCCACCTGCCTTTGCAGGTCTGGGTTTCTTGGAACTAATGAATTTCACTTTTGCAAGGCACAGTCACCCTTGTTTTATAATCATCTACCCTATCGCAACTATGTGAGTGGATGGGAAAGAATAAATTATTTCTTATTTTCTCTCTCCCTGTTTTTTTATAGTTTTCTCTCTACTGCTATTTTTATACTTTCTACTTTACCCATCCTTAATGAAAGTGCCAGGTTGCTACCTTCAGGTGAACTAAAGGCACAGAGGTGAGTGCTCAGCTGGTGAAAACTGTCATTGCTTCTTGTTTCCTTGGTGACAACGTAGATGCAATATCCCATTCCACATTTGCCTCAGTTTAGGTCATATGCTAGATTATTTAGCGTTCCCTACTGTTAGGATAAAATAATGATCAGGAAGCAACCTTGAGATTTAAATCCATGGTGCCTTCACTTTGAAATAAATAAATTAATGCAAGCAAATGACTAATGCCGTGTCCTGCTGTCTTTATTTCCCTTGCTGTCATTTCACTGATATGGTTTGCAACATAACACACAAATAATTTTAATGGCAGAACTGGTGGTAGGCAAGAGAGTAGATGGCAATATGGGGAAGATGGGAATGAGTAGCCAGGTTCAGGACCTCAGACTGGATTGCTGTGAAAAGCAAAAAAGTGCATAAGAAAATGTATAATAAGCTGTACCCTTAGTCAGGCCATAAATATGGGCTTTGAGAGAATTAATATTTAAACTCTGTGACTACATCTATAATAGCAAATTAAATAGTTATGGGCCACGGGCATAGAGACTAAACATTGTAATTGCCCTGGTGTAGTCCAGTTAGCATTGCCCTGAATGATATCCTGACACAGTGTGGGACTTGACATGGTCCAGAGACCATTCCCAATAGGTAGTTTGGATGCGTCCGTTCAGTTTTGGAGGTCCAGACAGTTTCATAGTATGGATATAGACCATCCCATGCCACCTGGCTCTAGTGTTAAATGGGCCTGGCACTATTTAATTTATTAATACAGAACTAATTGTTCTCCACATTTATTAATACAGGAGTAATTGTGGCTCCACATCACCTATACAGGCAGAGCTTGAGGGAGTCTCCTTCCTTATCTAAAGCAAAACTACTATGACCTCTGAAGATTGGCTCCCACTCAGCTATACTGGTTTAAGACTATATTTGGCTTACCATCAAACCAGCTCTGTGAAACAGCCAACTTAAAACCAAGCTCACAAGCAGAAAAAAAAAAAAAAAATTAAAGGTCTTTGGAGGAAAGCATTATTTAAAACCAGATTATTTCACTGATCCAGCGCTAGATATCAACCCTCCAAACAGCTGATTTAACACAATTAAAGGGATATTAATCTTTAGGGAAAAGAGAGACTGCAATGAGTCTCTATCAATGGGATCTGGGAGTGGAAATGTTTTAAACTGGCTCTGGTGATTCGCAATATGGAGCCGTGAGTGCAGGCATGTGCAGTCAAGTCCCTGCTACCTGCTATGCCCTCTTTTCTGACACGCATGGCTACTGGGATGTGATGCGGCAATATGTTGTTGCCGGATGCCCTGTCGTCCTCCTCGGTGCTCAGTTACGGCTGACTAGACAATGTTAACAGGTACATATGGACTCATTTTACATGCCTTCTCCCATGTCTTTCTTCCCGTATATAAGACAAAATGGTTACCTGTCACACCCATGCAGACCATTTCTTAAACTTTGGGTCATCTGACAAGGAAGGGGTCATAAACCAGAACTTTTATCACCTTGTAGGATCCTTTGAAGCATACAGCTTTCTAGGGTGGCATTCCCTCATCCCAGCACATCATGACGGTCTCCCTCTGACTCTAGGAGCCCATCCGACAGTGGGCAGCAGCTCCTGTGGTCCACTGGGCACTGCAGCAAACTGAGGAATCATGGAGCAGGAGGAGGTTTGTGGCACCACGGTCATAACTGGTTCACACAGCTGAGATTTGGGGCAAACTACGAGGAACCATGAAGCAGAAGCTGTGTTTTCTGCCCAGCACATGTGGATCAGCAAGTCCACCTTTGCCTGCTTACAAGGGGAGCGTATTGGAGAAATGGACCCAAATTATTTTAAATAAGTTAGTTACTTTGCTGTACATATGAAATCCTTTGCCTGCCTCAGTTCCAGTAAACACTGAAGCAATAGGCTGCAGAAGGGTATTTCTTACAGCACTTGCTGTGTTTTGCTGCTCTTTTTTGCTTTCTGGGCTAAACTACTGCAACTTGTTGCATTGCCCAGTTCAAGACCCACCATCAGCACAACTGGGCTCCATCAACACCCACAAAGGGAATGGTGAAACTCAAATGTACTTATCCTTTAATTAAAAAAAAAGGATGTCTTGGGCAAAGTTGTCTGAAATGGATGTCCACAATGTCTTAAAAGCTTCCTTAGACACTTTGAAACCTGACCTGTCATTTCAGAAAGTCAGTAATTTAGCTAAAATCAGGGCTTTAAAAATTAAGAAAGATATGGCCAATATAAATCTCAAGTTATAAATAGTGGCATCCCTTTTTGTCTTTGCCTAATGTTTTTGTGAAATCAGTACTAAAACCAGCTACCAGTGGGTACTGGTATGCTGGAAACCAATACAAACACTCTAAAGCTGGCCACATGTGTTGCCCTACAGAAGTGCTTGCTCTTCTGAACAGATTTGAGATATAAGGTTATTTGAGCTCAGCCCAGCTGGGTACCCTTGTGGGAAGCATGGCCCATACAGAACTATATCCCACATGCAAGGCTTTTTTGTGAACTTTGGAAAACACCAGTTAGATACAATGTCCTAGGTTGATCCAAGAAGCCTCCTGCTGCTTCTTTGTGAGGTGGGACAGAGAGAGTCCATCTTTAAGGACAACAGTGGCATTGGCCCACTTTCTTTTGGGCAAGATGGGTTCAATCTGTGGCAGCTCATCTGCCCACTCCCATGGCCCAACTCAATTCCTGGATGGTTTGGGCAGTCCTGATTTGAACTATTGCAAGCAAAATTAGATGAAATCAGAAAACACTGCAGGTGTTAACTTTGCAGAGCAGGCTCGTACAAAAAACACATTGGAGGATTTTATGTATTGATTAAGTGGAGTAATATTAATATATCTTTTGCCTCCAGTCAGTTTCCCTCTCTTCAGAACATCCCCAGTTGGGAACCAAGATATTTTCCCTTATTCCAGCTGAATACTAATGCCATAAACTTTGGTGTGACTGTTTGACCTGTGCCTCTTCTTTCTCCTGTATTTTATTTTATATTATTTATTTTGTTTTATCTGGTTCTCCAGAGATAATAATTTCACTATTTTTTTTCCATTCTCCCTCTCACGTGTCCTCCCATCCCACCACTGACGCAGTGACTGATGGTAGGCAGCTCTGTCTCCCTTGACCTCGTCAACATCAGAAAGCATTTTCAAACCTCAGTCATCTCTGACAGCCTTTGAGCAGAGAAATGAGACAGTCTCCCTGACACAAAGGCTTCTGGCCTGGGGTAAAAAAACTCCTTTTGAAACAACAACAACAAAAAAATCCCTCCGAACACTCCCCACACCACACAGCTTTTCATTCATCTTGCTATGCAGCCCCTGTATACCGTATTAGTTTTCAGAGTTTAGTCTTTTTGTTTATTGTTGGCCAACCACCATACCTAAGATACTTTGCTGTTCTGCTCTGCAGTTTTGTAAGAAAGCAAGCCAATAGTTTACATATAGCAATTGCAATGCCTGAGTCTGTGTAGATAATTGGCCCTAAGCTTGGTTTCAAAGGTTGCTTCTGCATACAGAGACTGATAAAAGCATATCCTGAAGAAACGTGGGAGACTCTTCTAGAGAATAAACATACAAATTTCTGTTCAATGGAGAAACTGAGGCACTGGGAGGATTGTGTGAACTGCTCAAATCTCCTCTTTCCCGCCTACTACTTCTGTTTTGTGAGATCACACAGAGTACAAGCCTCTTGTAAAAGTATTAGCTCTCCAGCTCCTTAGGACAACACCTACAGTTAGGTTAACGTCCTACTTTTCCAGTTCCCACTGACTCTAATGGAGAGCTGCTTGCCTGGATGCAAAATTCATCACTTAGCATTCCAAAATATACCCCTATGAATTTCATTGTTATTGATGCCTGGCTTCATAGAGATGGAAATTATGGGCACACCAGTAGGGAGGGGAAGGCAAGTGAATGTATGAAGTCCCGCAACGCTGGCTGAGATGGGACAGCTCAGTTGTTGATTCCCACAGCCCCCAACCTCCTGCAGTAATGTGTAACTATTGTTCCATGCTTTTTATCAAAACAGACACGTTTGCTGGCGTTTTGCATCTTGCCACATGGAAGGGACAGATGCTTTTGCTCATAACGTGCAAGAATTCCCTTCTATTCTTCTCGACAGTGGTCCGCTGAAGATTTGTGCTAGAAAGAGCTGTTTCTCAGACCTTCTGCTGAGCTGCCTCCATTACACAAATCCACCCTGGCTTTGCATTTGAAGAGTTTAGGCAGTCATCAGCTCCCAAAAGCAGCCCAAATTGAAGGGGGGATCTGAATATCTCACAGTAAGAGCACAGCCCCTCGATGTTCTCTCTGTTGTAGCAATTGTTTATGACAAGAGCACCGAGGGAAAATACCGTGATCCTGATTCCTTATGTTTTCATCATTTTGGACTCAGATTTGTTCTGATAAGACCAACAGCAGCATTTGACTCCATTCTTAATCCAGTCAGACTGCTGGGGAGCAAACCCAGGAGGTTCAAGTACAGCGAGAGCACTTATGGCATGGTATGGCATGCCTCATAGCTGAGCCAATACAGCAAATGCAAGCTAGCTGCAAGGTCTGACTTTAATCCCCAGCTGTGACTTGGTATTTCTTTCTCATTAAAGGCTGCAGGGCTATCAAAGTTGGGTGAATGGTTGCAGATAAATGTCCAGACTCACCCTCCTAAGGAATGTGCACGTCTTTACTGAAAAAGAAGGAATCCTTGCTGAGGGAAGAAATGGAAAGTCCCATTCAAAATTAACTGGGAACTTCATGCCACAGATGGGACAAATCAGACTTCCCTTGTCAATGTTTCCATTTTTCACCATGAAATAATAATAAGTAATTATTATTACAAAGTTCTCCATGTGTATTTTTTTTTCTTTTTCTTATCCCCCTCCATTTATCATACAGCAAGACTATCAGTATTTATGGATCTTGTATTGCTAATGGTGAGTTTGGATTTTGTTTTGTAGGTCCGGATCAATCTGAATTTCTGGCACTGTTTTCATGGAACATTAAGTGCCAAGATTGCTAGATAAGTGCCTGTAAAATAGAAATGAAATAAATAAATAGAAGTATAGCTGCAATAGCCCAATTTGCATCTTTTCAAGACTTCATCTGATAAAGGAATAAAAACTCAGTTTAAAGTCAAACACTAGGGGATTTTTTTCTTGTCTAAAAAAACCAATAATAAAAGGGAGAGAGGCAGAATTTAAAAAGTTCTGAAAGTCTGAAAGGGACATTTTTTGTTACACTTGGCTTTTGTTAACCAGCAAAAGTATATTTTTTATATAAAATATGATTTATTTTACCAACCAATGCCTCAAGAGAAAGACAAGATCTTCTAACAGTTCCAAAGATGTAGTTTAAAAACAAGCTTTTGAGCATACAATCCCATCTTTACAGTTTTTCTTCGTAACTTTCCTCTGCTATCAGGAGCAAAGAGAATTCCAGTGGCCAAACAGCCAGAAGTTACTTGTCAGGTATTTACAACTTCACATTTTCATCATTCCTTGATGAGAAGATTGTTTGCTTGCTTATTTTTTAGTTTATCTCTTTTCATTACTTCAAAGAAAGCTAGTAAATGTGCTTTGGGACAACTTTCAGCAGGTATTCAATGTCTTGATTTTCCAAGGATCATTCCTAAAAAGAAGAACTTTTATGTTGTCCTGTAGCTTCAAATAAGGATGGTAGTCACACTCATTCTTCAACTTGAATATGTGAATAATTTCATTGGACTAAGCTTAATGATGTTCTTAGGGACTTTATTAAGATGGGGTTCAATATGGAAGTCTTACAGTACTGACAACAGCTGATTAAAAAAAATATCTCATCTATCTGATGGCTTATTAAAAAAATGGTTTCTTACCTGGCCTTGCCATAGGCGAGTCAAATATTTTTGATCTGAAGAGGTCTAAGGAAGGATTACCTCCCCTCTCTATTCCTCCTGCTTAGGTGGTTCTTGGTCAACTGGTGTGATTGTTATAGTTTTGGGTTGGGTTTTTTGTTGTTGTTTTTATTTAGAGAGTTAACTACCTTAGCAGGCGTCACCTACATGCAAGGTTATTTACCTAAGCCACAGATGACAGCAAATAATATTTAGCTAGAGCTGCTTTCCTCTTTCCTTCATGTTTCTACTTACTGAAGAATTTTTACTCTGGGGGGAAAGAAAAAAGGCAAACACATGGTCCTTTTCTAACAGTCCAGGCAAAGAAGCCAATGCAGAACAACAACTAGGGTATGATTTATTGATCAAACTTCATTCTCTGAGCAGTATTTAGCATCCATGCACTAATAAAAAGAAACAGACAGCTCTGCTTGCCTCCTCAAATCCTGGAGCTTGCTGTTAATTCTTCTGAATACATTACCTGAATCAAACGCACAAGGCTGCTCTTGGCTTTGTCCCTTTTTGAGCCCCAAGGTATGATTTCCATGGACCAGCACCGAAAAATACCTAAATATTTCTCCCTGCTGCCATCTCTCCAGCCACTCCCAGCAGTTGAATCACAGTGTCTTGACTGTATTAGGCTCCAGGGGGTAAGCTTGTTCAGTAATAGCCCTGACCTTTTCCTAGTGTTGTCATTCCAAATGACATTTATGGCATAAACAAGCAGTGACACAAAACTGACAGGCCAAGTTGCCATCTGAGAGAAGAATCACAAAATAGAAAGAAAAAGACTTCTAAAATCATTCCCTAAATTTTAAAAAGAAAAAATTCTCCCTCCAGCTTCCAAACATTCATCCCTTAAGTGGCAAAAATTATTTTACTGTTTGATAAACCTTTTATAACCCTTATTCTGCAGAAAGTGCCATTGTTTTGATTCTGCAGTCAGACTTTAATCATTCTGTCTTTAAAAAATGCAGTTGGGAGAGAATTGCTAAGGATTCATGCTAATATCATTAAAAAAAAAATTGGCACACAAACCTAAATGGAAAGATTCATTCCCCACATTTTATCTGTCTAAGAATGCCTCATCTATGCTTATCTGTCTCTGGTTAGTAGAGGGAGATAAGTCACTGCATGGTCTGAGTCATCCCGCCTTTGCATGAGAAGAATCTGTTTAGATTGCCTACATCTCTAAATGAACTATGCAAGAAGATGGCTAGTTTAGACAAGGTATCTGAATTATAGGTGTTTAAAGTCAGAAGAGATGAATCCTATCCCATATTACTATTCAGATTGCATTCACAATTTGCAAAGGGTCCTGAGATTATTTATTAAAATAATAGTCCTAATTCCAAAGAGCCTCTTTTAACACCTCAGTTGGGGCTAGGCTTGGGTTGATGATATAGTGCGGTATAGGGATTTACTCTGGATCCAGGCAAGCAGGAATGCCATGAATTGTTCCTGTAGGACTTCCATTCCCAATGAGCAGGTCTCTCCAAAATTAGTGCTAGTGACACCATGTTGTGTGGCAGGACTTTTTGGAGATCATGCTGAGAAAACATGACCTCTTCCAGGAATGCTTAAGCATGAAGATACTGATATTCCCTACAAAATTAGAGGGGTGAGAATTCACGTCTGCTGACTTTTATTCTTCTGATCAGATGACAGTACTTAATGTCTGTCAGCACTGAGCTTAGCCAGCTATGTGAATGAGAGCCGTGGAGGAGTAGGGCGGCAAAGGCGGCGGTCTGGAGGCATGTGTATATACTATTTATAGGCACAATGCAAAATACAATGTATGTGCACTACACTAGGTGTATCTGCCAAAAAGTGTGCCCATGTCTGTGGTATTTATCTTTCAGTTTTTAAAGTAACCTGCTTCCTTTAAAATGTGTCACATGAACTCATTGTGCTAGGTTGCCCTCCAAATTGACGGTGGGTGGCAATTCTCCATGTATGCAGGGATGTCATCCATATCGGGTGTCCAGCCGCATCATATCACATGTCTTCCCACTCATTCCTCCAAGCAGCCACTTCTCTGCAAAGGAATGGTAGGTTACCTACCCAAACATGAAACGCCTCCTCAAGAACCATGCTCATTTATCTCCTCATCCATGTAATATTGATGGTCTATTATTTAACAAACTGAACCTAATTGAAACAATCTTTTTTGGGGGGATAGGGATGGCGGCAATAAGTCATTAATTGAAAACCACCAGAGGGACAGTAAAACAAATACCATCTGCCTTGGAGGGCAATATCATTAAGCTCTGGGCACTATGCTACAGACTCAAGAGCTATTTTTACCCTTGGGCCATAGTTACTACTAATGATGGATGAGACCAGTCAACAGGCCAGAATCTGTCCTGAGCATTCAGAGCTCACTTCAGTTAGAAGCGGCGCACACTTCTGAGAGGGCAAAACTGCTTCAGGTCTCTGCTATAGACATATTTATCCATATATATATATATATACACACACATCTATGCATA